>NC_079161.1:37664822-37976905 GCF_947563725.1 Argiope bruennichi | reverse complement strand
ATCTCACAATAAGGATGTGAGATTGTAATTTATGCTTACTATTGCTTTGAATATGTAATTTTACTTCTTTTTGTAGTTAGTCTCATAGTATGGAAGTAAGTTGCAGTGGCTGCTGAATGGATGACATATCTATGAGTCTTTGCCTTTGAGATAAAATTGGCGACAATTCGGTAACTCTGGAACTAAAAATTAATGAACGAAAAAATACAAGAATTGCAGAGAAATTCCTATTAGAAGTCCGTCTTCTTATATCCTTCTAAAAAATTATGTATATTATATTATTATATAAAAAATATGTATATATTTGAAAACTATAAAAGGCAGGGCGGTCGCACGAACAGTGAATTCTCTCATGCAATGATGGGGGCGAACTGACTTGCTGCAATTTTAGCACTGTTTCTGTTATTTTATATCGATTTGCTTTTAGAGAGTGAATGATTGATTTCTCCAAATTTTATATTTAAGTACGATTTAGTTGCGTTTTACTACCTATGTTTCGTATTTTCTTGTCGAATAAAACTGGTATTCGTATTAAATATGCTTTTCGGACTTCTTACGGTATGATTAGGGCTTTTTCTTTTTGTTTATTTGAATATTCAGGACTGCTTATTCACTATTACTTCGCGAAGACCCATTCTCATCAGTCTGGCGTCAACTTAAGTTGAGTATTCATCCTGTATTATACTCACTTTATACCTACCGGATGATTTCTGTTTTAATGTATATGTTGAAAAAAAAAAAGAGCCTGTATGTGTCATATGAGTAATTTAGACAAATCAAATTATTTTTTTATCAGGAATATATACAGCAGGAGCTCCTATGTATGTTGTAGAGGTTATTGGTTGTTCAATAGTGGAATGCGCATTTCTAATCTTTAAAGTCAAAGTTGCAGGAAAAATAGTAAATAGATTTCTATGGTAATATGCATTTGATATATGAGAAAGCTAATTGGAATCATTAAAAAACTGTGTTCTTTTTTTGTCATGAAAGATTTTCAGAAACGATATGGACTATAAATTTTTAACTTGTTTACAACCAAGGTTTTGCGAAGACCAATTTAAGGACTTTGGATGTCGCCCTTATACATTTGTAGCTTTTCCTCATTGGTGAAGTTTATAAAAAAATTACGAAAAAATAAAGAAAAAGGACGATTAAAGATTAAAATTCGTTGCATTTCATACTCCAACAACAAAAAAAAATCCCTTTAAACGTAAAAGCTAAAATTGCCTAACAATCCAGATAAATGCCACTGAAAAGTAAAGTAAAAGAAAGGAGATGGTAAATTCCACTTAGGTAAGGGTTTCTAATAATACGGATGAACAGTTAGCATCTTAAGATTATGCATATTAGGAAAAAAAATCAGATAAAGGCTCAATTTTCAAGGATTACTTCAGGACGAAAAATACAATTGGATAGGAAATATGTTTTTCTCTAAGTAATATCTCATATAAAAAAAAGCCGTCTGTAAAAATACATATTTTTGTAAAAAAAAAATAAAATAATTTTAAAAATATAATTCCGAGAGCTAGATGGATTAAAAGAAAATGAAATGCAATTTTGAAATCCTCTCCATTAGATATTTTATTATTTTGAAAATTATGCATGATTAAAATGCTAAAAAAATATTTAAAAATTATTAATTTTCAATCAAAATGAAAAATATTTCTAAAGTGTTTGATTAGAATTATTTTAATATGCAAAACAAATACAAAAAAATGTAACACCTAAATTTAATATGTAAAAAAATGCAAATCAAAAATTTGTGTTAACAGATATCCTCTTCCTGTAGCAATAGCATTGCAACATATTGAAGAAAATACAATATCCACAGAAGGACAGCGTAATACCTTTGGATGCTATACTGTATTTTGTCGCTGTCTTGTTAATGTTCATTGTTTAGAAATTGTAAAATAACAGAGTAAAAAGTACGTATATTTCTCCTTTATAATCGCAATGTTAATTTAACCAATCGAAATTTCCAATTCAATAACCAAAAACGAATACAGTTAAAGTTTCCATTTCCAAATTAACGACGAATTGCAGAAGTGTTCAAAGAACGTAATGGGGTTGTTCGGTGACTGCTTTGTACAAACTTTAATGAATACTCACATCATGAAACTCATGCCTGCTAATACTATAAATGTACGAGAAGCGTTCAGAAAAGATTATTTGCAAGGACAGGATATTGGCTGTGTTTAGTCTGTAATGCAATAATTCTGTTTAGAAGGATTATTACATTACAGACGAAACACATTATTTCGTAACACACGAAACATAATTACTTTAACAGACGAAACATGACATTCGCAGACACTAAATAGTACTGGTATCTTTAGAGAATGTAAAATCCATTGTCCTTCTATTATTATCTCTTTAACTAGTAAAGGAAGATTTTGCCGCCATTTCCCGCGAAGAAATAGTTGATAATTTTTCTGATTACTTAAAGCGTACTGTCTTATGTTCCTCAATGAATTTGTGACTGCATATAATGTTTTGGATAATCTGGAAACATCTTTTGATCCAAGCAAAACGATCCAAATGTACAATGAAATTGTTTCTGAGATCGTATTTGATTGCTGCAAATGATGGTTTCCAGATTTCAGCACCATCTGCTGAGAGATTTTGTAACTAATTTCAAAATTTATTTTGTAGAAATGAACTACATTCATTTCAGCAAAGTGCGATGCAGCAAATGACGAATTTCCGTTGCTTCCTGTAATTTCTTATTTCATTTTTCTAAAGAGAAGCTAATTTTTTTCAAACAAGAAGTGGTAATTTCGAAATATAGAATTAATGTAAATTTTTGCTTCTGTTAGATAGATGGTGATTTTTGAAATAAAAGCTAATTCCTTGTTTACCACTTTATAAATCATGAATTTCACTTTATATTATATTTTCGAAGTTATTGTTTAACCAAATTGAATGAGCACCACCTTATATATAAAAAAAAATTGCTCGTTATTGATATGAGCTTATATAAGTTTACATTAATACGTATTTTTCGAAGTCATGGTTTAACAGTGCTATTTTATTTGCACTGTCTATCTCTATTCCATGTGCTTCAATCTCACTTCTTTATTTCAATCTGTCTGTCAATGTCCACTTTTGCGTCATTTATGATGATTATTCGTTGTAGAGAGTGTGGCTCTCTGTTTTATTTATATTGATAGATAACTCTTCTGTTTTGATAAATAATTTTCTTATGGACATGCAGAAAATCATAAAAAAAGTTAAAGATTATTGAAGTGAAATGAAAATTGAAACAAATACATAGGAAATTGATTACGCATAGTTTCATTGACGCTTGGGTAATAAAAGAATTGTCATATGGAATTGAATAACATGTAATAAATCTCAGTGAAAACATTCTTTTATTAATTATCATTTGAATCCATTAATTTTCCTTTGAGTTTATTAATTATCCATTGAGTAAGGAGCTTTTTCAATGTAGTAATTTTATCTTTGTGTATAGGTGTATTTATGATAATTTCTTTTCTTTCTATATTTTCTTTGTCTATTTATGATAATTTCTTTTCTTTCTACATTTTCTTTGTCTATTTAGGAGGATTTCTTTTCTTTCTACATTTTCTTTGTCTATTTAGGATGATTTCTTTTCTTTCCATATCTTCTTTGTCTATTTATGATAATTTCTTTTCTTTCTATATTTTCTTTGTCTATTTATGATAATTTCTTTTCTTTCTATATTTTCTTTGTCTATTTATGATAATTTCTTTTCTTTCTACATTTTCTTTGTCTATTTAGGAGGATTTCTTTTCTTTCTACATTTTCTTTGTCTATTTAGAATGATTTCTTTTCTTTCTACATTTTCTTTGTCTATTTATGATAATTTTTTTTCTTTCAATATTTTTCGAAATTTGACCCCGAAACATTCTGCAGTCAAAGTGAATTTCACTACAATTGTAAGTTTCAGCTGCTAAGATCTCCGAAATTTGATAGAAATCCACAAATTTGGTTCAAAGACCGTTTAATAAATTTCACCAATCAAGTTCATACCGTTTTTGAGTGTTCTTTGTCACAGATAGACAGTCGGACATTTTCCAAAAATGTGTTTTTCAAACTGAGAGTCTGAAAAGTGGAGATTTATCAAAATCTCGAATTCTAATTTTTCGATGATTATAATACTTCCTTTGTACTACGTATACGAGAAAGTAATAAAAATGGCGGTTTTAAAGTTACATTAGCTCATTCTTCTTTGTAAAATTAATACACCTCGGAAGTTCTAAAGTACATCACTTAAATAAAATAAAGCGTATAAAATAACATTTACGTTATCTCACACTTAGAGAAATTATTTCCGTGAGAGGTTTTAAGAAGTGAAATTTTTTATGTCAAGCTTCCTTTATTTATATGGCTTAATGAAGGACGCTTTTTTAAATTCCTAGGATCAAAATTCCAAAACTTCTCATATTTCCCCTGGAATGGAATATTGTTCTAGCTGGAATTCAGCATACAATGAAATGTTTTTGATATTATTCGAAGATACGAAAAACCTTGGAGCTTTTCAACTTCTGTAGAATAATATTTTTTGATTTATTACAGCGTGAAGTGGGAATAGTATGTTTCTTTGAAATCTTTTCTTTTATAGCACTTCATTTTTAACAAACAGAAAACAGGCTATGTTCATTAACGTTTTATCAAATATAATTAAGGAATCTCTCAGATAAAAACTAAAAAGTAAATATCTGTTTATTATCAATAAAAAAATAACATTACTATTTATATATAAATGTAATTAGACGTGCAATCGAATTTTCATCTATAGTAACATGAGGAATTTTACAAATTCATGCCTGACACTTTCTTTGAATAATTACTTAGAAAATAAATGATAACTAGTAAGATGTTAATAATATTAGATTCAGAATATATTATATATATTAATAATATTAGTCATCAGAAGGTTGAATGTTAAAATCACGTCTGGGTCACCAATTGTTGTGTAAGTTTGTCTGCATTTTATTTTTGTTGACACACGAACACAACAATACTAATTATTCAAACTAAAAGCTTTTACTTACAAACTATTCATAACTTTATTGTCATAATTTTCATATAAACTATGCATACACTAAGGGCAATGTCACTGTTACAAAGTTTCACACCTCTAGATTTACAGATGGTTGAGCAGGTAGTCCCAATGATCTGTAATTCCGCCCAGAAACTCTAAAATCGAATTTTTTACCGCTTTATGTACAATAAAGAAATTTAGTGTGAATACTCTTTAGCATCCTTGGAGATTATCCAGTTATATGCGTTTAGTATATTTTTCCAGATGCTTTGATATTTTTGTGCTATAAAATCAGAACTTATCACCGCATAAAGACTATTCTTAAACTATCTTTCATTAAAGGCTTAACTGTTTAGTTACCCCATCTGTGTGACCCCCGGGGGCACCTCGAAAGGAGGATGAGATGCTTTCTGCATGGTGGTTGGATCTCGCAACCCTGAAGGGTACACTAATAGGTGGGGGATCAGACTCCTCCCATCGATGGCGGGGCGTACTTCCTTCGGGGAGGGTTGTACCGTGGCCGGTGGCGGCCCTGACGACTCAAACACAGTTCCCGCCAATGTTGCTGTTGCGGCGGTCCGGTCATTCAGTTTTTATGGTTTAAATTCGTGTGCCTTCGTGGCGGGTCGGAGAGTTAGATGGCTGACTTACCCCATTTGTGTAGTGCAATTAATTCCCTGATTCTTAATAAAATTTCGTAGACAATTTAATTATTTATAAAATGATCTTTTTTGTTGTTGAAATATTAAACCTAAGTCGTTGTTTAATCACATCTCTGACCCTGGCACTTTTGCCAATATTAAATCGTATACTACTATCTTCAGACATATTCACTCTTGCTTATATCACGCGTTATGAAGTACACTTATTTATCTTTTACAACTATTGCAATTTCATATTTTGTTTGATCTAATTTTGTATCACATTTCAGTGCTTAAAAATTTTTAATATGCCCACTTTGCATACCAATTTCCTACAGACGGATTTCGTACACAATTAGATATGTTTATAGAGTTTTAATGCAAAGATAGGATGACTAATTTCACCTCCTCTATTAGTGGTAATTATAAGTGATTATAATGGAAATTTTAGGGTCCATATTTTTGAACTCTAGGTCAAAGATGTCTATAATAAAAATTTTTATATTTTTTTCTGTAGTTCGTAATCTAAAAATTTCAAAATTAGGGAATCCATGCATTATTCTATAAAACATCCTATAATATTGGATTGTGCAATATTCAGTATTTATTTCTATATGTACACGTTTCTTTCAAAATAATGCAAACTTATAAATTATCACTTGGATTATATGTTCGTGCTGATAGACACACAGAATAAAAAAAGCGTATTTTTACAGTATAAGGCAAGGACTAGTATCCATGGAAACCAGTAGAAGTGGACACTTGAAAACTTGAGTCGAAAAAGATGCCAAAATTATTTGATATTTGCTGTGGATCTATTGTAAAAAGAAGTTTTTGTTCGAGGGGCCTATTACTTTTTGAAAAAGAAAAAAAGAAAAAAGACCTACAGATTTTAGAGAGCTGTGCTTTTCACTCCAAACTTTGACAAGGAGTTGAATTTTTTTTATTTGTTCACGTATTGAAGAGGTGTTTTAGAGAGTTTGGGACACAATGGGAAAAGTTTTTAATGTTTAGTGTAATCCATGTGTAAAGCTTCGGATTTTGAAGTATTTCCTTTTTGTCATAAATGGAGAGAAAATTTATGAGTTTTAGAGTTGGATTTTCATAATCTTTCAAGAATTGAAGAATATATCAAAACATCTTTAATATTAATTAAAAGAATACTTTAATATTTCCATAATGAGATCCAATTAATATTTCATTTATCTTTATAACACAAATAAAAAGCTAATTAATAATTCAAATAAACACATCTGATGTCTTCCTCAGTAATAGATATTAACAAGATCCTCGAAGATAAATTTTTAAATAAAGAAAACAACATCTATATACTTCATTAATTAGTTATTATGACTCAGTTTACCAATTATAATGAGGTATTCAGAACAAAGGGTATTTGATTTCTCTTTCATTTTAGTAAGAAGAAAATTGGATATTTCCTCTGCACATTTTAGCGACGTCAACATTAACCAAAATGATATTTTACTTTTATTTCATTTACGTGTGTAATAAATACGCGGGTGTTATTTTTAGCACCTTAAATATAACTAATTACTTCTTTTAATTATTGCATAATCTTTTTATTTATAATAAATTTGATTAATTAGGTAAATTCGTCTTTTTTATTAAATTAGTTATATTTGGGAATTAATAAATCGCAAATCTATTCTGCATTGAAATGTTTACACATTACTTGCATTATCCGCAAATGTATTTTAATTCACTACATCATCTCTTATTTAAGTAGACTTCTTTAATGTTTATAAATTCAGAAATTTTCTAAGATTTTTTAAAATTAATTCGTAAGGATAATAATTTTATTTATTATTCATTTTATTAATTTGACGCAATGAACTCGTCTTTTTTTATTAAATTATTTATATTTGGGGAATTAATAAATCTAAAATTTATCCTGCAATGAAATGTTTATACATTACTTACCTGCAAATGCATTTTAATTCACTACATCATCTCTTATTGAAGTAGACGTCTTTAATATTTGTGAATTCAGAAATTTGCTAATGAAAATTTTAATCAGTTCGTAAGGATAATCATTTTATTTATTACTCATTTAATTAATTTGGCGAAATGAACTCGTCTTTTTTATCAAATTAGTTATATTTGGGGAATTAATAAATCTAAAATTTATCCTGCATTGAAATATTAACACATTACTTACCTGCAAACGCATTTTAATTCACTACATCATCTCTTATTTAAGTAGACTTCTTTAATGTTTATAAATTCAGAAATTTTCTAAGATTTTTTAAAATTAATTCGTAAGGACAATAATTTTATTTATTATTCATTTTATTAATTTGACGCAATGAACTCGTCTTTTTTTATTAAATTATTTATATTTGGGGAATTAATAAATCTAAAATTTATCCTGCATTGAAATATTAAGACATTACTTACCTGCAAACGCATTTTAATTCACTACATCATCTCTTATTTATGTAGACGTCTTTAATATTTGTGAATTCAGAAATTTGCTAATGAAAATTTTAATCAGTTCGTAAGGATAATCATTTTATTTATTACTCATTTAATTAATTTGGTGAAATGAACTCGTCTTTTTTATCAAATTAGTTATATTTGGGGAATTAATAAATCTAAAATTTATCCTGCATTGAAATATTAACACATTACTTACCTGCAAACGCATTTTAATTCACTACATCATCTCTTATTTATGTAGACGTCTTTAATATTTGTGAATTCAGAAATTTGCTAATGAAAATTTTAATCAGTTCGTAAGGATAATCATTTTATTTATTACTCATTTAATTAATTTGACGAAATCAACTCGTCTTTTTTATTAAGTTAGTTACATTTGGGAATTAATAAATCCAAAATTTATCTTGAATTGAAATGTTTACACATTATTTGCCTGTAAAGGTATTTTAATTCACTACATAATCTCTTATTTAAGTAGACTTCTTTAATGTTTATAAATTCAGAAATTTGCTAATAAATTTTTTAATCAGTTCGTAAGGATAATCATTTTATTTATTATTCCTTTAATTAATTTGACGAAATGAACTTGTCTTTTTTATTAAATTAGTTATATTTGGGAATTAATAAATTCAAAATCTATCCTGCACTGAAATGTTTACACATTACTTGCATTACCAGCAAATGCATTTTAATTCACTACAGGATCTCTTATTTAAGACTTCTTTGATGTTTGTTATTTCAGAAATTTGCTAACAAATTTTTTGAATCAAATCTTAATGAAGTTGAGCTCTCAAATTTTCTTCAGTTTTGTAGTCGCTCTATAGACGTCTACACTATAGAAATTAAGTATGTGTATTGAATTTTATATATCTATTTTGCTTCGTTTTATAGTTATCGTGTTATTTTATATTCGAATAGCCGAGCAGATAAAATTTCTCTTACGGGACCAGATCAAACGTTGATAAAAATCTACAAAATTGGTGTACAGACCTTATATCAAATTTTATCTGTCGAGTTCAAAACATTTTTGAGTTATCTCTGAGTTAAGACAGACAGATGGACATTTTCCAAAAATGTGTTTTTCGGACTCAGGAGGTTTGAAACGTGGAGATTCGTCACGATTTCTAGTTCGAATTTTTTGTCGATGATAATATATACTACGCATACTATAAAGTAAAAATGATATAGATATGCATCATTTCAGTATACGGTCTTTGCGGTTCAATATATGCTCTGTCTTAACCTGTTTAACAGTTGAAATATAGAAGTCATATTAGTCTTATTATACTCTCAAGAACAAATATCTACTCTCTCAAACTTTTATTGAGTGTTTCAAGCATAAATGAATTTTTAATATTACATGGATGTCCCATATTTTGCTTTATTGTCTAAAATGAAACTCAAAATAAAATATGGAGACTCCATTTGTAATTCAAAACTTTCAAGTATGAGAAATACACGAAAGAAATGGCGATGACGTCTACCATCCGTCTTTTGTTTTATCACCAAAATGGGAAATCAATTTCCCTCTGAAAAGTTCCCGATAAGAAAAATCGGGGGAAAAAAAGTCAAAATGAATCAAACGATGGAGCCATAACTTCTTCTTCCTATAACTCCAGGGAAGATTTGTTCTTATGAGGAAACGAAAATATCTTTTTTTATATACTTTCGGTAACTTCGGATGGATTCTTCATACGTTCTTTATAAAACAAGAATGCTCTCTTTTATAAATCGGAGATGTATTTTTATCATAAAAAATGCCCCCAAATGGTTAAAACGGATGGGAAAAATTTCGCCAAACACGAAAAGAATTATCTGGATGCTATCAAAGAGAATGGATTTTATTTCTTCTGATTTGAAGTAAGCACGGAAAAGTAAAATACTAGTAGTAGGAGGTACTTCCAAAAGACGTATCTTAGACCTTTTCATTATTATTTATTGAATGTTTGTAATGAGATTCTTGGTTTGAAATATTCCTAGATAATAATTAAATAGGGTGAAGATTTATCAGTCTTGCAGGAAAAGCAGAGACCACCAGGGGGAGTAGTCTTCTAAAAGTTCCTCGCATACTCTGTAATAAACTTGTCATGCCAGAGAACACCTTACGTGGCATTAGCGTACAATTGTTACGAAATATGAATATTTAGTATGAGATTCTCGATGGCTATACACTATTTTAATACTTACTAAACTTAATTTTAAATTAATCAATTAATTTTATTGAATTTTCATTCCATACTGCTGTTACCATCTTGTTAAGTTGAAAGAAAATTATCTGAAGATTTTATAATAATTACAATACAGAATTATTAATTAAAGAATTAAAAGTATAAAATAATAAATGGGAACGAAATTTCTACATTTTATTATACTAATAAAACTAGTTTGTAAAAACATTTTTGTTAAATTTAATTGCATATGATAGTTAAATAAACCAGCTCAACAAATCGTTATCTGTCAATAGCTACTATATTGCTACTCTTTGGGTGAATTCGTGGATTGAATGACGTTAAAAGAGTAGGAGGCTCTGTATGCATTCCTTTTCTCGTGTATATAATCTCATACCCTTCCTTCAGTACTCAATCTTGAAAATGCTTTCACTAAAGTAGGGTTTAAATTCAGCTATCTGCAATTCATCTAGCAAGATAACGCATGCGCAGAAGCTGTACAGTAGCAAGTACTTGTCCCATTGAGACAATAACTTGCCATTGTCCGCTCTCTCAGGGCATGCGCTGTCTTCTTTCTGCGTATGCGTGGGAATTTTGTAACTGGCGGAGTGGAAACTACCTTAATAATGAGTGCGTGAATGGTCGAGTTTGTCCCTTTTTAATAAAGACAAAGGTGATATGGGGCATAACTGCAGGAAATATACCCCCTTCGACTGGACTATAATGAACATTGCAAAAACAGAAATTTAATTATAGCAGTTATTTTCAAATATTAAAAAGACTTTAAAGAAATTTCGTCCTTCCAATAGACTAAAACAAAGATGCGCTAATTCATTCACTGAATGCATAGAATACTCAAGACTCGGCAAAATGGCTCAGATATTCATCCATATTCAACAATTTCATCATTATGAGAAATAACAATGATAGAGCGCCAATCTCTCTCAATGATTGGACAATAGGAACTGTTTTTTGGTGATTGCTTCCAACCTTTTATATACTTCCGAATTTTCGAGAAAAGAGTACAAATTTTCTGACGCTAAGTCGCCAAATCGCGAAAAGTGTCATAAATATGGCTCTAAAAATTCGGCCAATTCTCCAAATTATTTTACTTTATAGAATTCGTAACAATACACATTTCTTAAAACCAATACCATTTTTTATAAGATTAAACATTGTCCAAATTTATTTTCTTTTGACAGATTTACAAAAATTTAGTCTAAATATGTTGTGACGCCAAGTCACCAATTATACCGCCAAGTCACCAATTATACCGCCAAGTCACCCAAAACCTCGCAACTTGGCACCAAAAGCTTCGCCAATAAGTCACAGTATTTTCACTTTACAGAATTCATTGCAATATTTTGTCCTTAAAATCATTTTCATTTTTAATAAGATTAAATATCGTCTAAATTTATTTTCTTGAGAGGGATTTTACAAAATCTAATCCATTTATTACATAGATCAATAAAAAAAAAACTAATAAACTCCCAAAACATTTCATTGTATATGATCCATAAGCGTTTACGTCAGAATAGATTAACTTTCCATTCTAACATCGGTATTCGGATAGACTAGATTTTATTCTATAAGACTTCTGAAATGAAGGAAGTGGCAGAGGCTTTCATTCCCTAAGTCAGTTTGTTTAGATTGTGAGTGGAGGAGGGAGGAGGAAGACAGACGGGATTTTGAGATTCCTCCATGAAAAAGGAGTTTCGCATATTTATAAGTTTCTGCTGGAAAGGCAATCCAAAAGGGTAAAGGAAGAGATGCCAGAATATAGTAGCAACTTCTCTAACAGAAGTATTCAGTGAGTTTCTGTGAATATATGCAAGGATTTTCATCCTGCTATTTCACGAATCTTTTGCATCGAAAGTATTTTTTTTTTTCCTTCTGAATAGTCATGCAAAATGAAATATTTTATTTCCATTGAATTCTTTTTTGAATTATATAGGAAGGAAAACGATATGGGTGCAATTATTTTGGGGTTACCAATTTGGCACTTTTTCAGCTTCTGTATTTATTTTATAATTCAATGCCAATCATTGTATTTAAGGATACCACCTTAAGGATATTAAGGAATAAGGATTAGGGATATAAAAAATAATGTTAAAATTCAGAGATGTCTAGCTTGGGAATTGCAGTTTTTTTTATTATCATTATTAATATTATGTGGGAACATGATGATATTTTGGTTTGGAGTTTTTGAAGCCTGATCACCTGAAGAAGCACAAAGAGGAAAACGAGAATCAGCACGAAACAGCGAGGGGGTGTATCGAAAGGTGTATATATATAAATGATAATAATAATTTTACTTTTTATACTTTCATTTTCAATTTTTCCAGCTGGCAAAAAAAAGGTTATGAGTTTGAAAATTTTTGAAATAAACACAACCACAAACCAGAAACTGGCTATTCCGCCCCACCGGAATCTGAAGGACCGAACTGCCGCAACAGCAACACTAGCGGGAACTGTGGTTGAATCCTAAGGGTCATCACCGCCCACGGTACAACCCTTCCCTAAGGAAGTACTTCTCGTCATTGATGTGAGGACCCAGATCCCCACCTTTTCGTGTAACCACAAGGGTGGCGAAAAACAACCACCCTACTTGAAGCTTCTCATCCATAATTACGAGGTCCCCTCTTGTGGGATGATTTTGAAATGAAAAAAAAAAACACTTCGCTTTTCTAAAAATTAACGATTGTGAAATACAATAGTTACGTGATCATTCAAAAAACCGGATTTAAACAAACCGGAAACCGGATTTTTATGCAAAAAATATTTCTGTCCTTGAGAAAAAGTTTTGGATCTAGACAGATTTTGAGATGGGGGGGGGGGGAAACCATCGTTTTTCTAAATATCGTCATATGCGTAATCTGATATTATTGATTATTTCAAATTAATAATGTTCTCACATGATAACTTGAAATTTTCGATAGCAGACTTCAATTTTATGTATTTATTTTTTTAAAAACAATATGAAATCATGAATGTGTACATGCAGAAAATGCTTTTCTTGATTTAAAAGTAAGTATGCATTTAGAAAACATATGTATAAGAAAGTTTAAAATTTTTCTTTTGTAACTACAATTTTACGAGTAGATTGATATTAACTACCGATAAGAATGATAGTTCATAACTTATAAGGTAATTTCCGGTGAACTTTTCCCCCCGATTCTTAAGTAATTTGACTTTTAATACGAAAAGTACTTAGAATAAAGTGACGATGTTTAATTTTTTTGGATGTACAATAATTGATTCTTTATAAACGAGTATTCATTCTCGTAGGCACTAATATAGAATGAGAGTATTTAGTAGGAATGTACGCATGATAATATACGAGTTTATTTATTTTCGAATACACCAATTGAGATGCCTTCACTATCAAGTGCGCTTTACACAATTTTTAAAAAAAATTCAATCATGCTTGTAAAGGTAGAAAATTGTAAGTAATTTTTCATTCTCTCATTGATGAGCTAAAGTTTTGAAAACTTGTTACATTTAAATACTCTCGATGTCAAACTCTATATAAAACATTGCCAAAAATAAATCTTAGATAATTTATTAGATTTAATTATTATAATTTTATATGCACGAAATAATCAAATGGTAAATTTGAAAAAAAAAAGGAAATTTTTATATGTCATGATATCTATATGTTTTCCAAGCACCACTGATTAAAGTTATAACCATAACTTGTAGTGTAACAATTGAATCACTTCAAATGTAACAATTCGCCATTTAATCAATTTATGTATGAAAGAATCATTTTTCTTCAAGAAGTTATCTACAACCTTTGATTTCTATTTGAATATGCAAAAGAAATTTGCAGCCATTTTATTGATCTTTTCAATTTCTAGTTTCTAAAGATTTTGAAAACTGGGAATGCTGTATGAATTAAGACTATAACCTATAGGTAATGTTCGAATTTTCTCTTTTACTCTCTCGTATACGCTATATAGAGGAAGTATTGTAATCGGCCAAAAATTCGAACTCAAGATTTTATCAAATCTACTCATTTTAGACTTCCCAGGAATTTGAAAAACATACTTTTGTAAAGTATGCGTATGTCTGTGATAAAGATAACTCGCAAACACTTTGAACTAGGCTAGTGAAATTTGGTATAAGGTCTTTATATTAAATTTGTAGATTTCTATCAAAGTTTGAGAAAATTCCATTCAGAACAAGTCTGTCTGTCTGAATATAAATTAATAGGATTACTCAAAGAAAGCTAGATCAATAATATGCGATATATACAGATTTAACATCTATAGTGTAGAAAATTATCAATTTGTAAGCCAAATCCAAAAAGGCGTTGACGATCTGTCTGTCTGCATGTTCAGAAACATGTTAATATTATATATCAAAAACGCAATGACTTAAAAATATATTAATTTTGGTATGAGGTTTTGTGATTGTAAGTCGGATTTTGTGCCAAATTTTCGTTTCAATCGGTTGTAAAAAAAGGCGCCTAAAAGACAAATTCAGCTACAGATGCTATTGACTGCAAACCAGGGATTAATCGTCAAAAACCTCGCCAAGGATGACACGATAGATTTAGTATAAATGTTTATTTCACGCCAAAGGTTAATATTTCTTAATTATAATACGCCAAGGCCATGCAAAACCTTAATCAGAGAGCATGCGAGCATTTTGAGTACCACTTTCGAAGTCTCCATCTGTCATTGTACGTTCATTTTCATCCGTCATCCATCAGAAAAAATCATTAGCTTCATATCACTAAGGGGCTTTAGAAACTTGAAAGATCTTTTATATCCCTCTTAGTGTTTGCAGCCTTTATACCTCTTTTAAAAGTTTATTTCTTTTCCCTCTTGATGGCGTTGTAAACTTGTTAATGCGGTTCCCAGATATCATTATATCCACTACCTCTGAAAGACGACTAAAAGCATTTGTCTAGGTTAATGGAGTGTGTTCGAGAGTAACCTCTTAACCTCCAACACCGTTCCCTTTTTCTTTATTTAAGGACCCTGTCAGTGATCCGTGCCGTAATGGGCTGCTTTCAAAAGCAGCTGTTAGTGATCAATATGAAAAGAGTATGGTTTGATTTGTACCGAGTTCTGTAATTTCTTTCTACAGATTTAAAAAAAAACGTAAGCAGGAAGAACGAAGACAAACGTAAGTGTTGATAAAGAAGCTTTTCTCCAAAAAATGTAGTTTTTATTAAACGACAGCTCTTTGAAGACAACGAATTCCAACGGCCCATGAGATATTCCAAATTGTTTTGGTGGACATTAGATGTTTTAGTGTATATATGATTTAGAAATGAACCAAAGCCTCGATCTTTATCATAATTATTACGTAATAATAGTTTTTTGATATTTGTAGACTCTTATTCTTCCATTTTAAACGTTTGAAATCAACTCAACATTGTTTGTTTGTTGTTGACATTTATGAGTTGTTTACATTTTGTAATACTATTTTATCCAGCTTGTTTCATCTTAGTCAGAGTAAAAATATTTTACTGTAGTTTATGTTTACTTTCTTTCATACATAGGATATAGAAAGTATTACAATCGTCGAAAAATTCTAAGTTGAGATTTTTACCCATGTTTTAATTCTCCTGAAGTTCGAAAAACACATTTTTGGAAAATGCCTGTTTGTCTCTCTCTCTACTCTGTCTGGGATAAAGATAACTCGAAACGCTTTGAGCTAAAAAGATGAAATTTTGTATACAGTCTTTACAGTAAATTTATAGATTTCGTACAGATTTTGAACTAAATCCGCTCAGAGGAAGTCTATGCATCTGTCTATCCGAATATAAATTATAAGTTAACTACAAAACGAAGATAATTAGATAGATAAAATTTGGTACAGATTTAAAATTTATAATGTAAATAAATACCTATCAAATTCTGAGCTAAATCATTAAGGGATTAACCGTTTGTTGGTCTGTACTTTCAGAAACATGTAAAAGCGATAATTCAAAAACACAATGACTTAAATATATCAAATGAGATATGAGATTTTGTAACTGCAAGTCCAGTTTTGTGTTAAAATTTTGTTTCAAAAATGAGTCTAAAACATAAATTTGATTTTCAGGTACTATTAACTGCATGCCAGGGATTAATCGCCAAAAAACTCGCCAAGGATGACAAAATAGAAAATGCTAAATTCAAGTGAGATTTGATAACTATTGTACGCCAGTGCGAAGTAAGGCGTTCTCTGGCATGACAAATTCATTATTAGAGATAATGCGAGAAAGTTTTGGAAGACCATTCTCATTGATTATAATGCTGTTTTATTCAACTAGTTTCATTTTAGTAATAGAAGACATTTTTTATTATTATTATTTATTTCTTCATATGTTAGGTGTTGGAAACTGAAATGAATTGAATAATTATTTCCAATTGCGCCATTGCCTAGCGACTATTATTTCTATGTATATATGTTTTGTTGTTTTTTTAACAGCGCCGTTACCTAGCAACTGTTTCTATGTATATATATGTTTTGTTGTCTTTAAATAGCGCCGTTGCCTAGCAACTGTTTTCATGCATATATGTCTTGTTGTTTTTTAAAATAAATCTGTAATGTTCTGTCCTGTTTTTTAGCAAGCGTTGCGTCTTTTTATTGAATAGACAGCCGTAAAGGCATCGAATATATGCAAGAGCCCTATTAAAGAGGAGAAGATTTATTTAGATACATTTTATTTGCTTTGAAGAAATATTTTCACTTAAAATGTTAGGGTTTGTATATATGTGGTTTTGAAGGCAATAAACTATTATAATATTTTTCTAATCATCAGTTAGACAATTTAATTAAATTTTTGTTTTCGTTAGGACACTTGGAGTTTTCAAATGTGAAAATTTTATTTTTAAAAATCTTTACGAGTAATCCATCTAGTTCGAATTTTTTTAACGATTCTAATGCTTTACATCTTTCTTATTCAAGAAAATAAAACCTGCTCAGCATGCCACTTACTCCATTCTGCTTATAATTATTTTGAATACTAAATATTGTTCTTATCTTCACCGAACATTTATTAGCTATAATGACTAACTTTTCGTTTTTTTTTCCTTCTTAAACTCTTTTTTTTCGTTTAGTCTTTTGTCTGAGACAGATAATGGAGGTTTGGGAATGTAAAAAGAAAAGTAAATCTGCCGTATAAAGCTTGCTACTATGTGCGAAAATGCAAGATGGTAGAAATCCTTACAGGATAAACCTTCTGGAAGGAAATGGGAATTCACAATCGATTCTAGGAATAATGTCTTCGGAATCGAATGACGATGTTATGTGAAACAGGATTTGCAAGCTTTGAGAATATTTTTATATTCTGTTGATACTATTAAAGACTGTGTTATTAATACTACTCATACTATAAAAGACTGTGCTCAAAAATAAAATAACTAAATAAATGTTTCAAAATGTGAGTTTTATTATTTTGATTCATTCAATATAATGAATATAATTCGGAAATTTATGCCAGGAAATTTAGCTTATTGAATATATAATGAAATATTGATTAGAAATTTAGAAATTCAAAAGAGTAAATTCAATTTTAGAATTTCAGTTACATTGCAGGTGCTTCGGTGATGACATCAATAAGGAGATAAATCTCTGTCATTGGAATAAAATGTTTTAGGAAATAATTGATATTTTTGAGGAATAACAAAATATTGATGTTATTCCATAAAATAATTTAATATGAAAGGAAAAAACCACAAGTTTTCTATCTGCTTTAAAACATACAATATAAGCAAACATGTAGCAATATGCATAATTAGGGACATAGGCATTAAAACGAAATCAATCAATATAGCGATAAGTGACAGGAGCTTCATTTATTATTTCATGCAACTTTTATAAAACTTAAAGATAAATATTATTTCTTAAAGAAAAATATTCCATACTAAAACCTTAGCCAAATCTAAATATGTTTTTACAATGAATATCTAATAATTTAAAATATGTCTTAAATGGTCGCAATTATTTATAGTATTTGATTTCAGAAAAATAAGACATGCTGACATCACACATTGAATACTCCAACCCGTCCTGAGGCATAATAACAAAATCTAAATGACCGGACAGCCACGACAGCATTGTCGTGAACTAAAATTGAATCTAAAGGGCCAGAACACAGCCAAGGTACAACACTTCCCGTGAGAAGCACTTCCTGTCATCAGTAGGAGATAATCTACCCACCATTATTTCTGCTACCCCCTCCCCAGGTGGAGAGAACCAACCACCATGCCAGAAGCTTTTGATTCTCAAGTCTGAAGTGCCACTGATGAAAGGACATATTAACTATAGGATTATTAATACAATATTTAATTAGATCGGAAAATATCTATCAAAATTTGATATTTATATGATTAAACCTTTCCTTCCTGAAGGTACACAAATATAATTTCAATCATATGGAAGTGTAAAATCACATAAAATAATATATATATATATATATATATATATATATATATATATATATATATATATATATATATTGTTACGGAATTTCCGGGGTTCGTTTGGATAGTGGGGGTTATATGGTGTGAAGAACGCTCAATCACCAGGCGGCAATAGAAAATAAAAGAACGATGTTTATTTACACGAAGACACACAGGACAGCACAAAGACGACAACTATATACAGCACAGAAGACGATTATCTTCAGCCGAGACGTGCAGCATACACAGCAGCATACAATAGTATACACAGCAGCTCTACTCTGTCGCTTCTCCGCTAGTTCCTGAAAGACGAGTTCTTCACCGTCGCTTCCGACTACTCTTCGACTCCACTGGTCCAGGACCCAATTCACCGTCCGTTCACCACTGGTTCACAACTAAGACGCACCACTGGTCCACAGCTACTCTCTCTGGAAGACTCGTTCTTCCCCGTCGATCCCGACGATTCTCGACTACTACTCAATTCACTACCGCCCAGCAGCTGCGGGTGCTTCCTTTTATAGGTCTCAGGAGGCGGAGCTAGAAGCCTTTCAACCAATCAGGAACGTTCGAGGTGTATCTCCATTCCTACTGGACGGATCGGGAAAATTCTCGATGTTTCGGATATAATCTATTTTGGCACCAAAGTCTCCAAATTCGTCGCCAAGTCGCCAAATGGTCGCCAAGCTCTGTGACCTCCTATGGAACCAGCTATGCTGGGAAGCCGCATCACAGGTTCGTAACAATATATATATATATATATATATATATATATATATATATATATATATATATATATATATATATGATGCAAAAACCGTATGGCATAGAAATTTAAAGTTTAATAAAAAAAAGTTATATTGCATCTATCTATATTGTGGCGTTTTTTAATTAGTTATTGGACTTTTGAACTAATTAATTAAACTATGAATTAATACAATTATCAACAAGCAGTAAATATTTCAATCGATACGATACAAAATTTCATACATTTGTACAATTTTATTAATTAAACAATTCACCACATTTCATTTATTTTAGTTAGGTAATTTTTTATATACTATATTCTTATGCATATGAATGGATATACAGGTGGGTTTTTTTGTGGACAGATTTCAGCCAAATTTTGATTTAGAAAAAGATAGCAGAAAAATTTAACTGATCTAATTTTTTGATATACACTTTCCTGAGACAGATATTAGTGTAAAGGCATAAAGAGCAAACAAATCAGAGATAGTATACTAAATACTAGTTCTTCAATCTTCCCAATCAGACATGAAAACTTCTTGATTCAGACACAGAGAGAGACATACAGATATAATTCCAGAAATGATGTTTACGGACTAAGTAATATCTACAATTTGTAGAAAACTATATATTGGAATTCCATTCTTTTCATCACTAATCTTTTACACGAAAACTAAACAAAAGAAATGGATTATCACAATAAGTAGAAAGTAGGTAAATATTAAATTTAATAAAGATTTACTCTTAATGAAATTGTATGAACTATAACAGATACAACGTAATAAAAAAGAAAATATAAACTGCTCGTTTCAAATGCATAAAATCGCCATGGCGTTTTTATGCGCAAAACTAAAGTTAGAAAAGTATTTTACAAAAAAAAAAAAAAAATGTTTATTTAATGTTTGTCAGGAGTATCTGAATCCCCCAGAGACATTATGCATTGGAATTTTGTCATTATGTCTTCTTCTTTTTATTTAAGAAATTAATCCTGGAAAATAAATTATCATAACCAGAACAAGAAATCTAGGTAGATATCTATTTTAACCAAATTTTACCATATCTATATTTGAAAGATATCAAATGCGCAAAAAATAAATGTACAAAGCAGTCGAAAACAACTATTTATTGCAGGACACCTGCTGATACGCAAAAACGTTCAAAAATATTTTGAGCTTTAAATTCAAAATCCATTATTTACATGTAGAATTTTCTAAGGATAAAGGCATGTCTGAAAATAATGCCGGACAATAAACTGACATGATGGCCTGAGCTGATAGTCACTCTTGTATCCTTTTCATAGAATTCTGTTGAGGGATAAGTAAGGATTGGTTTCCATGGAAACTGGAAAGAGTTGACAGTTTTGAAAAATACACTGAGATTATAGGAAATTTGCCATGAATCTACTAGAAGAAAATATTTGTGAAGGATCCTATTACTTTTTATAGAAAGAAGAAAAGAAAAAAAATAAATAAATAAACTACAGATTTCAAAGTGCTGTGTTTTACTATCGAAAATTCAACAGAGGATGTTTTTTTTTTTTTTTTTTTTTTTTTTTGCATCTCAATGAAACGATTTCTTGAATAGCAACAGGCTTTAACCATATTCGGAACTTTACGAATTATTACGATGAATTAAGACTTCTCTAAAAAGTGGAAAGAATATCTGGAAGTTCAGTTGGAGTTCTGAAGCATGTTTTTTTCTTCATTTTTTATTTTTGAGTTATTGAGATGCTATTATTCAGAGAAATATTTAGAAACTGACAATAGTACACTGGATATAATTCATAGTCATTTGCCATTTCATAACAGATATCAAATTATCTTAGAATTTTAAACAAGCAATTCTTGTGTATATATAAATTTATTTAGTGTATCTCGGTAACGAGTCCCACAATTTGGATCACATTTTTTATTTAGACAAGGTCTTGCTTTTTAAATTTATCTTTGTGGATGTCTTTCCTGTATGCAAAAAAAAAAAAAAAACTTTTAGAGCCTTTTTCTTTTTGCTCGCATACAGAAAATGTCATATAGCGCCATCTTATAAATTTTTGTGTTATTTGCATTGTTGCCATAGGATGATAATCTAATGGTACCCCAATATTTTGTAAGATGGCGCTATGTGACATTATCCGAATACGCGAACATTCGGTTCACATCCAGTTGTAACAATGCAGTTATTGTGTTAACCAATAAACTCGTTGTATTGGTAAAATTACCATATCTAAATTAATTCTCCAAAAACACACATATTTTACAAAAATGAAAAAAAAATGTCGAACGAATTTTGGTCTCCCAACCTTTTGCAATGCAATTAAAGAAAAAAAAAAACTGCTAAAGTACAGTTTGCTAAATTTGAATCGAACTATTTTGTTATATAATTTTTAAAGCAATAAAGGTAATTATAGCATTTTAAGATCTGATTAAAAGTTTGTAAGTAGAGAGAATATTGGTATTCGTCTTAAAAAGCTCAGGTTAATATTATAGATTTTTATTTATTTGTTGTTTATAATGCCAAAACAAGCAAAACTTCAAAAGGTACATTTAATATTATGAACGAAGAATAATGCGAATAAAGTTTAAATTTTCTACTTACAATAAATCAAAGAACTTACAAAACTATTGTTGTTATTTATTATGGCACTTGCCACGGACAAGCCCGCTGTTCAAATACAGCCGATTTAAGCCTAAGGGAGAGAGCCTCTTGTTTTCATCGCAGAGCCAACTTGGGCCAAGAGTGCTATTTGACTACTCAAGCATCACTCGTTCGCTTGCACAACCCCTTTTTACAGGAGGGCACATTCACAGATCTCACAGATAGAACAGGAAGAACAACCATGCCCAAACCGGGAAGCCTAGATCAATGGGAAAATGCGCTACCCCTATGCCAGGAAGCCGGCACTTACAAAACTAATTCACAGTATTCCACTTAAAAGGGAATTTGAAAAAAAAAAAAAAAAAAAAACAATACATTTTTTTAAAAAATAACACTGCTGATGTTAAATATTCTTCTGTAAGCATCGATTTCCCACGAGAATTTTTTAAAATAATAAATGGAAATATATAATTTAAAATAAAAATGTGCTAATAATCAAAAATGGATAAATCATAAAGTAGATATCGGAAATATTTCAACATTGGTTTTGAAAAATAGGAAATATCTTGAATAAATATTTTTGTTTGTTTAACGCTTTTGATAGCATAGCAGATAAAATAACTTAGAATTTCACCAAAAAAATGTATTTGAACTCGACGGATTACCTATAGAAGTTCGCAAAAAATAAAAATTTAGTTTGCAAATATCAACATCAAAGAACAAACATCTCTTTTTCTACACATTTCAAGCATTTCTTAAATTCATCGCAGCTCTATAAAATGTCTCCAAAGATGAAAGTTCGTGCCGATATTGACATTTGTCGAAAAAAAAGAACGTGCTGTTGAAGGATAAGTAGGGATAAGTTACCATGGAAGCATGAAGGAGGCGACACTATTGAAAATCTCAGATGAAAAATATTTCCAAGATTGTTTGTAGTAGAATTATAGGAAACATTTTTTACGACCAGTCTTTAGGTAGAAAACAGAAGAATTAAACAGAAGAATTCGGAGAATTTTATCTTCCTCTTCAAACTATGGAAAACAAACCAACCTAAATTCTGCTGTAAATTTGTTTTTGGTCGTTTATTTTTTTTCAAGTTTCGGCGCTTTGTTTTAAATAGTATAGGGCATAAATGGAAGCTATCATCTTCAAGTGGTTTAATCCACTTTCCAAGAAAATTTTGGTGTCCCTCTATTAGCTTTCTGAAGTGTAAAAGTTTTAAGAGAAAAAGAGCTTGGAAATTGGTTTCAAGTGTTTTGTTGTTGAAAAATAGGAGAAGTTCGGAACCAACACTTGAGAAAGCTTTACAACAATAAACGCAGAGAGAAACAAGAAATATGTTCCTTTTGCATCTTGAGAAAATATTTAAGGGTAGACTTTTTGAAATTTGGAACTTCTATTAGAGATTATTGCGTATACATTAGAACATTACACATCAAGCGGCTATTTTGACACTTTGCTGACGACGTTACTCGTGTTTTGTGTGCCATTTGTAATAGATTGATCTTAGATGCCATCTGGTGTAAGAAATTGTAACTATTCTGCATATTTCTTTATCTATAATCAAAGTATTAAACTCGATTGCTCTCACGTTTGTCCTGCTTATGAATTAATGAGATGTGAACTTAAATTTGTTTTATTGAGTAATATTTTGGAATGACAAAATCCTATTATTTATGTTTATACTTTCTTTCATAAGTAGATTTTTTCTGTGTACAGTATTACAAACAATTATAAAATTTGTGGAAGAAATATTAAAAAATAAAACCGCTTTTCTTGGTGTTGAAAAATGTTTCATTATCACTTATTATTATATTTTCGAAGTATTATAATCAGTGTATAATAAGCAGAAAAATATAGTTACGTGACAATTCGTACGCAATATGATTACTACAATGACAAGTAGACAGGGCAGGGATAGCTTGGTTGGTAGAGCGTCGGATTCGCGTCCATTAGGTAGCGAGTTCGAGCCCCGCCGGCCAAAGATTCCCCGCGTGCTCACGTTAAATCTTCTGTCGTGGTCACAAAGTCCTCCATGTCGAGAGTAATACCACTGGGGGTTCGTAATTTAGACCAGAATCAGAGAACGATCACCACCGGGTGATCGTCTTCTGATTCAGGTCTAAATTACGATCTGTGAGTAAATGATATGTGTGAATGAAGTTCGCCCCCGTAAAAAGGGATGTGACATGTTTGTGGCTAAGTCGTTCTCTTGGCCCTAGATGGCGCTACTATAGAAGCAAAAGGCGCTCCCCCTCAGGCTAAAATCGGCTGTCTTCGAACAGCGGGCTTGTCTATGGCAAGTGCCATAGCTCACTTCTACCATGCAATTTTATTGTAAACTTAAATTCCATTAAATGAACGTTCTATCCTTTTCCTATATTATTTATTTGCACTGTGTCACCTGAAAAGGTCGTCATTTATTATTTCAAACCCATCTTCTATTGTGAAAATTACTAGTGCCGGAAATCTTGTACTATACCAAGATTTTGTGAAAAGGCATTCAAATTTAATCAATTCAAACTTATGTCCTAATTTAATTACGGTATTTAAAAAAGGCTGTATTTCTTGAAATAAATCCGAAAAGGTTTAAGCATCTTTCTTTAACAATTTCCCCAGCAACACAATGACAGCTCTCAACCGTATACAGATGTATGTAGTTCGAAACAATATTTCCAGTTATTTCAATTACCAAACAATCCAACAATTTCATATTTCATGATACTTTAAATTAATTCAAAATATTCACAAGTGCAGTGCAATGCGGTAATAATTTTCCTTTGCAGCTCGAAAAAGAATAATATCAAATTCAGTCAAAATATGTCATTTATCTTAAATAAATATTATGGTACTTTAAATGTTATCTTAAATCACTGTTATGGTATTCTAATGTTTCTTAATTAGATAAATTTTACTAAATGGGATTTCAAAATGGAATAACTCATCTCGTTAAAGGAAATATAATAGGTACATTATGTGACATTGAATAGAGCCGAGTGATTCTTTTATGACACCATTAAACTACCATATAAACTACGGTAAAAGTGTCATAAATCTCAATAATTACGATCCTTCCTAGGATCCTTCTTATGAAGATAGAAGAATGTTAATTGCAATTTATTTTCTGACAGAGATTAGAATATGGGGAATATATGAAATTGGATTGTTATTTTTTTTAATAAAGATTTTATTTGGAAATAGACGAATGTGATTGAATTCATTTTGTTTTATATTTTTTCAATGTATAAACTAATAATCAACCAAATCATAATCAGGTCAGTTTAATGGTATTATTAAAGCTAGCTTAATTTATAATATTATTCAATTTTATTTTTTGATGTTAAATTTTTTGCATTTACCATACAGCTCTTTATCCAGTGATTTCCGTGGATTGTCAATCAGTCCATTTTCTATTGCATCCCACGTTTTCGTTTCGTTTTATTTATTTTTGCTTTTACAGATTTTTATTATATCATATTTTTATTGTGTACAGTATCAGTTCACTTTGTTTGAAAAATATTTGAATTTATTTGCAAACGTCGCATCTAAACAGTGAGTTTCAACTATTAGGCATTCAGAGGGTTGAAAGGACCGGCTCTTTCTTACCTTAATTCAAATGATGCCCTCTAAAAATATAGACATACTTATTATTTAGTTAGAATATTACAAATTGTATCTCAGCTTTTAAGATGATTTTTAGTTTAATAAGTTAAAAATAACGTATGTCATTTTTTAAAATTTATGGTGTAATCAGCGGCAAAATGTTTTCACTTCATTTTTGTCAAGATATCTGTAATATACAATTTCGATTCTCTTTCTGCAGCTTTATGTTCACTCTCATTAAGATTTGAAATTTTTACTTGTAGTTTATGTACTTTTTTCGACATCCCCCCCCCCCCTCCTCCCGATAAGATAAAGATTAAAAAATAAAATGTACGTTAAAAAATGATGAGACTTTCGTTCTCAACATTATTAAAAGTTATACAATTGATACAAAAGTACTAAATTTAAAACTCCTTCATTTTTTTTATGACTGAAATTCTCCGTTCATATATTTCTGGATGTTATGTATTTTGTTTCTGTCAAAGAAAGCTGGTTTAAAGAGCAAAGGTGAAATTTTAAACATTTTCTTTTTATCGTAAAAAGACAAATTTAAAAAAAGTATTTCTGTGATGAAGAATTTTTTCTTTGTTTCATTGTTTTTTCAATAAAATAAAATGTCATTTTTTTAATTTTCACTCAGTTTAAATTGCTGACCGATAACTGGCTTGTAAAGTGCTATAAGTGACAACACACAACAATACAACATAAATTTAAATATTACGTGACTACTATACTCATTTCAACCTTTCTGACAGGGCATATTAAGAAAATATCTCTCTTAAGAAAATTTCATTTGTATCTCGAAAATATCTCTCAATACAAATGAAATTTTCATAATTATTTAGTGGATATTAAATAAGGATAAATGGAATTGAAACTTTATTCTGTTTAATTCATTAAGTTTTTTCTTTAAAATTAAATTATACTTTCCTGAAAGAATATAGAATATGTATGGAGAAAAATGATTAAAAAATATAAATCTATACTTATATATAAATCTCAATGTGTGTGTGTGTGTTGGCGCTCTACAGAAAAGACCATTTGACCTACAGCTACCAAATTTGGTACGTGTATACCTTGGAGGTCGGGAATATGCACCTGGGGTCCCTTTATTTTGAAATTTTAATTAGAATTTTGATTATTAATTAGAAACTAACTTTCCCGCCAAAAAAATCCTTTCATTTTTTCCCCACCGCCAAATGAGTAAGGCTTCATTTTTTTTTCCAACAGCAATGAAGCTAGGGCTAACATTTTTCGGCCGATTATTTCAAACGATTCTGTTTATTTTCTTAATGTTTTATGCATTTAAAATTAAACATTGTTAATTAATCGATCTTTCAGATTCATTCTGAAGTACTTTTGAATTAAAATAAAACAAATTAAAGAAAATTAAAAATTTCTAATCTACATAGCGTTATCCCAACTGGCGTAGAAAAATTCCCGCATTTGCGTTACCGTAACTGGCGTTGAAAATTCACGCATGCGCATTGTATTCTAATTGTTTACATTTCAACGAAAGCGGACTCGATTCAAATTATTTTTAGGTTAGTTGTATGCTTTTGTAATTAAATTGTATTTATGATAGCGTAAGTGCATCGTTTTTTAAGTAATTTTTTTAGCCTGTTTTCGACCGATTATTTTAAACGATTCTGTTTATTTTCTTAGTGATTGATGCATTTAAAATTAAACATTGTTAATTAATATACCTGCTCAATATGAATCTGAAAAAATTTTGTTGACAAATTCTTGAGATATTACATAAATTAAGAAAGATATTCTTTAGTGCCCATAAGGTTTAAATGCTCAGTGACTCTGTTTTCAGTAATCATATTACAAAAAAAAAGAAAAAATTCTTTGTTCAGCAAAAAATATTATTATATTAATTGCAGATAAATCATTTCCACTTTAATTTAAAGCATAAATTCTACGGGAGCTAACAGAAAATTACGTTATGACTAAAGGTCTTTATAATATTCTGAGTGAATTGAAATTTGAAGTTTTAAAATATTTTAATGAAGAAGCTATTAAAGTAGGAATTATATAAAATAGTTAATTATTAAAATTTTAACTAGCATTAAGATTGGCGAACCGGCTTGTCGCCTAAGGTGGCTAGTAATGAATAAAAAAGTAAAATTTTTCGTCTGCTTCCAGCCTCGAACTTAAGACGACCAAAAAGATGCAGAAAGCTACAAGGCAGGCCGGACCTCCCTCGAGCAATGCAGCAGTCTAAGACTCTTAATACCATTTACCAAGTTTCAAATGCGATGGAAATCTGGTTTTAAATGCACAATGCTAAGCATACGGATGATCTCTGCGCATGTGCATGACATGGACACTTCAAATTTCAACTCAATTTATAGATATTTTGAAGATAAATTTTATATTAGGAAGTAGGAAAATTGGTCCCATTAGTAGTAACAATAGAATATGTATGGAGAAAAATAAAAATATATATATATAAATAATGAATAAATAAAAAATAGTTATTCGTCAGCTTTCAGACTCGATTATAAGACGACCAAAAAGTTGCAGAAACCAACATGGCATTCTATGCACCAAGCCACGCACCTCTCTAGCAACAAGGCAGCCTAAGAGTCTTAATAACCTTACATAAGTTTCAAATATGGAAATCTGGTTCAAAATGCAGAATGCTAAGCATGCGGATGATCTCTGTGCATGTGCAAGACATGGAAACTTAAAATTTCAATTAAATCTATAGATACATTTAGGTAAAATTTTATATTAGGAAGTCTGAAAATTGGTCTAATTCGTAGTAACTATAGAATATGTAACCAGGAAAATAATAATAATAAAAATATAAATAATGAATAAAGAAAAATAAAATTATTCGTCTTCTTCCAGACTCGAACTTAAGACGACCAAAATTGCGCAGAGAGTAACAAGTCATTCTATCCACCAAGCCATGCATCCCTCAAGGAACAAAGCAGCCTAAGAGTCTTAATACTCTTAAATAAGTTTCAAATGCTATGGAAATCTGGTTCAAAATGCAGAATGCTAAGCATGCGGATGATCTCTGTTCATGTGCAAGACATGGAAACTTAAAATTTCAATTAAATCTATAGATATATTTAAGTAAAATTTTATATTAGGAAGTCTGAAAATTGGTCTAATACGTAGTAACTATAGAATATGTAACCAGAAAAATAATAATAATAAAAATATAAATAATGAATAAAGAAAAATAAAATTATTCGTCTTCTGCCAGACTCGAACTTAAGACGACCAAAAATGCGCAGAGAGTAACAAGTCATTCTATCCACCAAGCCATGCATCCCTCTAGGAACAAAGCAGAATAAGAGTCTTAATACCCTTAAATAAGTTTCAAATGCTATGGAAATCTGGTTCAAAATGCAGAATGCTAAGCATGCGGATGATCTCTGTGCATGTGCAAGACATGGAAACTTAAAATTTCAATTAAATCTATAGATATATTTAAGTGAAATTTTATATTAGGAAGTCTGAAAATTGGTCTAATTCGTAGTAACTATAGAATATGTAACCAGAAAAATAATAATAATAAAAATATAAATAATGAATAAAGAAAAATAAAATTATTCGTCTTCTTCCAGACTCGAACTTAAGACGACCAAAAATGCGCAGAGAGTAACAAGTCATTCTATCCACCAAGCCATGCATCCCTCTAGGAACAAAGCAGAATAAGAGTCTTAATACTCTTAAATAAGTTTCAAATGCTATGGAAATCTGGTTCAAAATGCAGAATGCTAAGCATGCGGATGATCTCTCTGCATGTGCAAGACATGGAAACTTAAAATTTCAATTAAATCTATAGATATATTTAAGTGAAATTTTATATTAGGAAGTCTGAAAATTGGTCTAATTCGTAGTAACTATAGAATATGTAACCAGAAAAATAATAATAATAAAAATATAAATAATGAATAAAGAAAAATAAAATTATTCGTCTTCTGCCAGACTCGAACTTAAGACGACCAAAAATGCGCAGAGAGTAACAAGTCATTCTATCCACAAGCCATGCATCCCTCTAGGAAAAAAAGCAGCCTAAGAGTCTTAATACCCTTAAATAAGTTTCAAATGCTATGGAAATCTGGTTCAAAATGCAGAATGCTAAGCATGCGGATGATCTCTGTGCATGTGCAAGACATGGAAACTTAAAATTTCAATTAAATCTATAGATATATTTAAGTGAAATTTTATATTAGGAAGTCTGAAAATTGGTCTAATTCGTAGTAACTATAGAATACGCAAGCAGAAAAATAATAATAATAAAAATATAAATAATGAATAAAGAAAAATAAAATTATTCGTCTTCTGCCAGACTCGAACTTAAGACGACCAAAAATGCGCAGAGAGTAACAAGGCATTCTATCCACCAAGCCATGCATCCCTCTAGGAACAAAGCAGAATAATAGTCTTAATACCCTTAAATAAGTTTCAAATGCTATGGAAATCTGGTTCAAAATGCAGAATGCTAAGTATGCGGATGATCTCTGTGCATGTGCAAGACATGGAAACTTAAAATTTCAATTAAATCTATAGATATATTTAAGTGAAATTTTATATTAGGAAGTCTGAAAATTGGTCTAATTCGTAGTAACTATAGAATATGCAAGCAGAAAAATAATAATAATAAAAATATAAATAATGAATAAAGAAAAATAAAATTATTCGTCTTCTGCCAGACTCGAACTTAAGACGACCAAAAATGCGCAGAGAGTAACAAGTCATTCTATCCACAGAGCCATGCATCCCTCTAGGAACCAAGCAGAATAAGAGTCTTAATACCCTTAAATAAGTTTCAAATGCTATGGAAATCTGGTTCAAAATGCAGAATGCTAAGCATGCGGATGATCTCTGTGCATGTGCAAGACATGGAAACTTAAAATTTCAATTAAATCTATAGATATATTTAAGTGAAATTTTATATTAGGAAGTCTGAAAATTGGTCTAATTCGTAGTAACTATAGAATATGCAAGCAGAAAAATAATAATAATAAAAATATAAATAATGAATAAAGAAAAAAAAAATTATTCGTCTTCTGCCAGACTCGAACTTAAGACGACCAAAAATGCGCAGAGAGTAACAAGTCATTCTATCCACCAAGCCATGCATCCCTCTAGGAACAAAGCAGAATAAGAGTCTTAATACCCTTAAATAAGTTTCAAATGCTATGGAAATCTGGTTCAAAATGCAGAATGCTAAGCATGCGGATGATCTCTGTGCATGTGCAAGACATGGAAACTTAAAATTTCAATTAAATCTATAGATATATTTAACTGAAATTTTATATTAGGAAGTCTGAAAATTGGTCTAATTCGTAGTAACTATAGAATATGCAAGCAGAAAAATAATAATAATAAAAATATAAATAATGAATAAAGAAAAATAAAATTATTCGTCTTCTGCCAGACTCGAACTTAAGACGACCAAAAATGCGCAGAGAGTAACAAGTCATTCTATCCACCAAGCCATGCATCCCTCTAGGAACAAAGCAGAATAAGAGTCTTAATACCCTTAAATAAGTTTCAAATGCTATGGAAATCTGGTTCAAAATGCAGAATGCTAAGCATGCGGATGATCTCTGTGCATGTGCAAGACATGGAAACTTAAAATTTCAATTAAATCTATAGATATATTTAAGTGAAATTTTATATTAGGAAGTCTGAAAATTGGTCTAATTCGTAGTAACTATAGAATATGCAAGCAGAAAAATAATAATAATAAAAATATAAATAATGAATAAAGAAAAATAAAATTATTCGTCTTCTGCCAGACTCGAACTTAAGACGACCAAAAATGCGCAGGGAGTAACAAGTCATTCTATCCACCAAGCCATGCATCCCTCTAGGAACAAAGCAGAATAAGAGTCTTAATATCCTTAAATAAGCTTCAAATGCTATGGAAATCTGGTTCAAAATGCAGAATGCTAAGCATGCGGATGATCTCTGTGCATGTGCAAGACATGGAAACTTAAAATTTCAATTAAATCTATAGATATATTTAAGTGAAATTTTATATTAGGAAGTCTGAAAATTGGTCTAATTCGTAGTAACTATAGAATATGCAAGCAGAAAAATAATAATAATAAAAATATAAATAATGAATAAAGAAAAATAAAATTATTCGTCTTCTGCCAGACTCGAACTTAAGACGACCAAAAATGCGCAGAGAGTAACAAGTCATTCTATCCACCAAGCCATGCATCCCTCTAGGAACAAAGCAGAATAAGAGTCTTAATACCCTTAAATAAGCTTCAAATGCTATGGAAATCTGGTTCAAAATGCAGAATGCTAAGCATGCGGATGATCTCTGTGCATGTGCAAGACATGGAAACTTAAAATTTCAATTAAATCTATAGATATATTTAACTGAAATTTTATATTAGGAAGTCTGAAAATTGGTCTAATTCGTAGTAACTATAGAATATGCAAGCAGAAAAATAATAATAATAAAAATATAAATAATGAATAAAGAAAAATAAAATTATTCGTCTTCTGCCAGACTCGAACTTAAGACGACCAAAAATGCGCAGAGAGTAACAAGTCATTCTATCCACAGAGCCATGCATCCCTCTAGGAACAAAGCAGAATAAGAGTCTTAATACCCTTAAATAAGCTTCAAATGCTATGGAAATCTGGTTCAAAATGCAGAATGCTAAGCATGCGGATGATCTCTGTGCATGTGCAAGACATGGAAACTTAAAATTTCAATTAAATCTATAGATATATTTAACTGAAATTTTATATTAGGAAGTCTGAAAATTGGTCTAATTCGTAGTAACTATAGAATATGCAAGCAGAAAAATAATAATAATAAAAATATAAATAATGAATAAAGAAAAATAAAATTATTCGTCTTCTGCCAGACTCGAACTTAAGACGACCAAAAATGCGCAGAGAGTAACAAGTCATTCTAGCCACCAAGCCATGCTTCCCTCTAGGAATAAAGCAGAATAAGAGTCTTAATACCCTTAAATAAGTTTCAAATGCTATGGAAATCTGGTTCAAAATGCAGAATGCTAAGCATGCGGATGATCTCTGTGCATGTGCAAGACATGGAAACTTAAAATTTCAATTAAATCTATAGATATATTTAAGTGAAATTTTATATTAGGAAGTCTGAAAATTGGTCTAATTCGTAGTAACTATAGAATATGCAAGCAGAAAAATAATAATAATAAAAATATAAATAATGAATAAAGAAAAATAAAATTATTCGTCTTCTGCCAGACTCGAACTTAAGACGACCAAAAATGCGCAGAGAGTAACAAGTCATTCTATCCACCAAGCCATGCATCCCTCTAGGAACAAAGCAGAATAAGAGTCTTAATACCCTTAAATAAGTTTCAAATGCTATGGAAATCTGGTTCAAAATGCAGAATGCTAAGCATGCGGATGATCTCTGTGCATGTGCAAGACATGGAAACTTAAAATTTCAATTAAATCTATAGATATATTTAACTGAAATTTTATATTAGGAAGTCTGAAAATTGGTCTAATTCGTAGTAACTATAGAATATGCAAGCAGAAAAATAATAATAATAAAAATATAAATAATGAATAAAGAAAAATAAAATTATTCGTCTTCTGCCAGACTCGAACTTAAGACGACCAAAAATGCGCAGAGAGTAACAAGTCATTCTATCCACAGAGCCATGCATCCCTCTAGGAACAAAGCAGAATAAGAGTCTTAATACCCTTAAATAAGCTTCAAATGCTATGGAAATCTGGTTCAAAATGCAGAATGCTAAGCATGCGGATGATCTCTGTGCATGTGCAAGACATGGAAACTTAAAATTTCAATTAAATCTATAGATATATTTAACTGAAATTTTATATTAGGAAGTCTGAAAATTGGTCTAATTCGTAGTAACTATAGAATATGCAAGCAGAAAAATAATAATAATAAAAATATAAATAATGAATAAAGAAAAATAAAATTATTCGTCTTCTGCCAGACTCGAACTTAAGACGACCAAAAATGCGCAGAGAGTAACAAGTCATTCTATCCACAGAGCCATGCATCCCTCTAGGAACAACGCAGAATAAGAGTCTTAATACCCTTAAATAAGCTTCAAATGCTATGGAAATCTGGTTCAAAATGCAGAATGCTAAGCATGCGGATGATCTCTGTGCATGTGCAAGACATGGAAACTTAAAATTTCAATTAAATCTATAGATATATTTAACTGAAATTTTATATTAGGAAGTCTGAAAATTGGTCTAATTCGTAGTAACTATAGAATATGCAAGCAGAAAAATAATAATAATAAAAATATAAATAATGAATAAAGAAAAATAAAATTATTCGTCTTCTGCCAGACTCGAACTTAAGACGACCAAAAATGCGCAGAGAGTAACAAGTCATTCTAGCCACCAAGCCATGCTTCCCTCTAGGAATAAAGCAGAATAAGAGTCTTAATACCCTTAAATAAGTTTCAAATGCTATGGAAATCTGGTTCAAAATGCAGAATGCTAAGCATGCGGATGATCTCTGTGCATGTGCAAGGCATGGAAACTTAAAATTTCAATTAAATCTATAGATATATTTAAGTGAAATTTTATATTAGGAAGTCTGAAAATTGGTCTAATTCGTAGTAACTATAGAATATGCAAGCAGAAAAATAATAATAATAAAAATATAAATAATGAATAAAGAAAAATAAAATTATTCGTCTTCTGCCAGACTCGAACTTAAGACGACCAAAAATGCGCAGAGAGTAACAAGTCATTCTATCCACCAAGCCATGCATCCCTCTAGGAACAAAGCAGAATAAGAGTCTTAATACCCTTAAATAAGTTTCAAATGCTATGGAAATCTGGTTCAAAATGCAGAATGCTAAGCATGCGGATGATCTCTGTGCATGTGCAAGACATGGAAACTTAAAATTTCAATTAAATCTATAGATATATTTAACTGAAATTTTATATTAGGAAGTCTGAAAATTGGTCTAATTCGTAGTAACTATAGAATATGCAAGCAGAAAAATAATAATAATAAAAATATAAATAATGAATAAAGAAAAATAAAATTATTCGTCTTCTGCCAGACTCGAACTTAAGACGACCAAAAATGCGCAGAGAGTAACAAGTCATTCTATCCACAGAGCCATGCATCCCTCTAGGAACAAAGCAGAATAAGAGTCTTAATACCCTTAAATAAGCTTCAAATGCTATGGAAATCTGGTTCAAAATGCAGAATGCTAAGCATGCGGATGATCTCTGTGCATGTGCAAGACATGGAAACTTAAAATTTCAATTAAATCTATAGATATATTTAACTGAAATTTTATATTAGGAAGTCTGAAAATTGGTCTAATTCGTAGTAACTATAGAATATGCAAGCAGAAAAATAATAATAATAAAAATATAAATAATGAATAAAGAAAAATAAAATTATTCGTCTTCTGCCAGACTCGAACTTAAGACGACCAAAAATGCGCAGAGAGTAACAAGTCATTCTAGCCACCAAGCCATGCTTCCCTCTAGGAATAAAGCAGAATAAGAGTCTTAATACCCTTAAATAAGTTTCAAATGCTATGGAAATCTGGTTCAAAATGCAGAATGCTAAGCATGCGGATGATCTCTGTGCATGTGCAAGACATGGAAACTTAAAATTTCAATTAAATCTATAGATATATTTAAGTGAAATTTTATATTAGGAAGTCTGAAAATTGGTCTAATTCGTAGTAACTATAGAATATGCAAGCAGAAAAATAATAATAATAAAAATATAAATAATGAATAAAGAAAAATAAAATTATTCGTCTTCTGCCAGACTCGAACTTAAGACGACCAAAAATGCGCAGAGAGTAACAAGTCATTCTATCCACCAAGCCATGCATCCCTCTAGGAACAAAGCAGAATAAGAGTCTTAATACCCTTAAATAAGTTTCAAATGCTATGGAAATCTGGTTCAAAATGCAGAATGCTAAGCATGCGGATGATCTCTGTGCATGTGCAAGACATGGAAACTTAAAATTTCAATTAAATCTATAGATATATTTAACTGAAATTTTATATTAGGAAGTCTGAAAATTGGTCTAATTCGTAGTAACTATAGAATATGCAAGCAGAAAAATAATAATAATAAAAATATAAATAATGAATAAAGAAAAATAAAATTATTCGTCTTCTGCCAGACTCGAACTTAAGACGACCAAAAATGCGCAGAGAGTAACAAGTCATTCTATCCACCAAGCCATGCATCCCTCTAGGAACAAAGCAGAATAAGAGTCTTAATACCCTTAAATAAGCTTCAAATGCTATGGAAATCTGGTTCAAAATGCAGAATGCTAAGCATGCGGATGATCTCTGTGCATGTGCAAGACATGGAAACTTAAAATTTCAATTAAATCTATAGATATATTTAAGTGAAATTTTATATTAGGAAGTCTGAAAATTGGTCTAATTCGTAGTAACTATAGAATATGCAAGCAGAAAAATAATAATAATAAAAATATAAATAATGAATAAAGAAAAATAAAATTATTCGTCTTCTGCCAGACTCGAACTTAAGACGACCAAAAATGCGCAGAGAGTAACAAGTCATTCTATCCTCCAAGCCATGCATCCCTCTAGGAACAAAGCAGAATAAGAGTCTTAATACCCTTAAATAAGTTTCAAATGCTATGGAAATCTGGTTCAAAATGCAGAATGCTAAGCATGCGGATGATCTCTGTGCATGTGCAAGACATGGAAACTTAAAATTTCAATTAAATCTATAGATATATTTAAGTGAAATTTTATATTAGGAAGTCTGAAAATTGGTCTAATTCGTAGTAACTATAGAATATGCAAGCAGAAAAATAATAATAATAAAAATATAAATAATGAATAAAGAAAAATAAAATTATTCGTCTTCTGCCAGACTCGAACTTAAGACGACCAAAAATTCGCAGAGAGTAACAAGTCATTCTATCCACCAAGCCATGCATCCCTCTAGGAACAAAGCAGCCTAAGAGTCTTAATACCCTTAAATAAGTTTCAAATGCTATGGAAATCTGGTTCAAAATGCAGAATGCTAAGCATGCGGATGATCTCTGTGCATGTGCAAGACATGGAAACTTAAAATTTCAATTAAATCTATAGATATATTTAAGTGAAATTTTATATTAGGAAGTCTGAAAATTGGTCTAATTCGTAGTAACTATAGAATATGCAAGCAGAAAAATAATAATAATAAAAATATAAATAATGAATAAAGAAAAATAAAATTATTCGTCTTCTGCCAGACTCGAACTTAAGACGACCAAAAATGCGCAGAGAGAAACAAGTCATTCTATCCTCCAAGCCATGCATCCCTCTAGGAACAAAGCAGAATAAGAGTCTTAATACCCTTAAATAAGTTTCAAATGCTATGGAAATCTGGTTCAAAATGCAGAATGCTAAGCATGCGGATGATCTCTGTGCATGTGCAAGACATGGAAACTTAAAATTTCAATTAAATCTATAGATATATTTAAGTGAAATTTTATATTAGGAAGTCTGAAAATTGGTCTAATTCGTAGTAACTATAGAATATGCAAGCAGAAAAATAATAATAATAAAAATATAAATAATGAATAAAGAAAAATAAAATTATTTGTCTTCTGCCAGACTCGAACTTAAGACGACCAAAAATGCGCAGAGAGTAACAAGTCATTCTATCCTCCAAGCCATGCATCCCTCTGGGAACAAAGCAGAATAAGAGTCTTAATACCCTTAAATAAGTTTCAAATGCTATGGAAATCTGGTTCAAAATGCAGAATGCTAAGCATGCGGATGATCTCTGTGCATGTGCAAGACATGGAAACTTAAAATTTCAATTAAATCTATAGATATATTTAAGTGAAATTTTATATTAGGAAGTCTGAAAATTGGTCTAATTCGTAGTAACTATAGAATATGCAAGCAGAAAAATAATAATAATAAAAATATAAATAATGAATAAAGAAAAATAAAATTATTCGTCTTCTGCCAGACTCGAACTTAAGACGACCAAAAATGCGCAGAGAGTAACAAGTCATTCTATCCACCAAGCCATGCATCCCTCTAGGAACAAAGCAGAATAAGAGTCTTAATACCCTTAAATAAGTTTCAAATGCTATGGAAATCTGGTTCAAAATGCAGAATGCTAAACATGCGGATGATCTCTGTGCATGTGCAAGACATGGAAACTTAAAATTTCAATTAAATCTATAGATATATTTAAGTGAAATTTTATATTAGGAAGTCTGAAAATTGGTCTAATTCGTAGTAACTATAGAATATGTAACCAGAAAAATAATAATAATAAAAATATAAATAATGAATAAAGAAAAATAAAATTATTAGTCTTCTGCCAGACTCGAACTTAAGACGACCAAAAATGCGCAGAGAGTAACAAGTCATTCTATCCACCAAGCCATACATCCCTCTAGGAACAAAGCAGAATAAGAGTCTTAATACCCTTAAATAAGTTTCAAATGCTATGGAAATCTGGTTCAAAATGCAGAATGCTAAGCATGCGGATGATCTCTGTGCATGTGCAAGACATGGAAACTTAAAATTTCAATTAAATCTATAGATATATTTAAGTGAAATTTTATATTAGGAAGTCTGAAAATTGGTCTAATTCGTAGTAACTATAGAATATGCAAGCAGAAAAATAATAATAATAAAAATATAAATAATGAATAAAGAAAAATAAAATTATTCGTCTTCTGCCGGACTCGAACTTAAGACGACCAAAAATGCGCAGAGAGTAACAAGTCATTCTATCCACCAAGCCATGCATCCCTCTAGGAACAAAGCAGAATAAGAGTCTTAATACCCTTAAATAAGTTTCAAATGCTATGGAAATCTGGTTCAAAATGCAGAATGCTAAGCATGCGGATGATCTCTGTGCATGTGCAAGACATGGAAACTTAAAATTTCAATTAAATCTATAGATATATTTAAGTGAAATTTTATATTAGGAAGTCTGAAAATTGGTCTAATTCGTAGTAACTATAGAATATGCAAGCAGAAAAATAATAATAATAAAAATATAAATAATGAATAAAGAAAAATAAAATTATTCGTCTTCTGCCAGACTCGAACTTAAGACGACCAAAAATGCGCAGAGAGTAACAAGTCATTCTATCCACCAAGCCATGCATCCCTCTAGGAACAAAGCAGAATAAGAGTCTTAATACCCTTAAATAAGTTTCAAATGCTATGGAAATCTGGTTCAAAATGCAGAATGCTAAGCATGCGGATGATCTCTGTGCATGTGCAAGACATGGAAACTTAAAATTTCAATTAAATCTATAGATATATTTAAGTGAAATTTTATATTAGGAAGTCTGAAAATTCATCTAATTCGTAGTAACTATAGAATATGCAAGCAGAAAAATAATAATAATAAAAATATAAATAATGAATAAAGAAAAATAAAATTATTCGTCTTCTGCCAGACTCGAACTTAAGACGACCAAAAATGCGCAGAGAGTAACAAGTCATTCTATCCACCAAGCCATGCATCCCTCTAGGAACAAAGCAGAATAAGAGTCTTAATACCCTTAAATAAGTTTCAAATGCTATGGAAATCTGGTTCAAAATGCAGAATGCTAAGCATGCGGATGATCTCTGTGCATGTGCAAGACATGGAAACTTAAAATTTCAATTAAATCTATAGATATATTTAAGTGAAATTTTATATTAGGAAGTCTGAAAATTGGTCTAATTCGTAGTAACTATAGAATATGTAACCAGAAAAATAATAATAATAAAAATATAAATAATGAATAAAGAAAAATAAAATTATTCGTCTTCTGCCAGACTCGAACTTAAGACGACCAAAAATGCGCAGAGAGTAAGAAGTCATTCTATCCACCAAGCCATGCATCCCTCTAGGAACAAAGCAGCCTAAGAGTCTTAATACTCTTAAATAAGTTTCAAATGCTATGGAAATCTGGTTCAAAATGCAGAATGCTAAGCATGCGGATGATCTCTGTGCATGTGCAAGACATGGAAACTTAAAATTTCAATTAAATCTATAGATATATTTAAGTGAAATTTTATATTAGGAAGTCTGAAAATTGGTCTAATTCGTAGTAACTATAGAATATGTAACCAGAAAAATAATAATAATAAAAATATAAATAATGAATAAAGAAAAATAAAATTATTCGTCTTCTGCCAGACTCGAACTTAAGACGACCAAAAATGCGCAGAGAGTAACAAGTCATTCTATCCACCAAGCCATGCATCCCTCTAGGAACAAAGCAGCCTAAGAGTCTTAATACCCTTAAATAAGTTTCAAATGCTATGGAAATCTGGTTCAAAATGCAGAATGCTAAGCATACGTATGATCTCTGAGCATGTGCAACACAGGGACACTTAAAACTTCAATTAAATTTATAGATATTTTGAAGTCAAAATTTATATTATTAAGTATAAAAATTGGTCGAATTCGTAGTAACTATAGAATATGCAAGCAGAAAAATAATAATAATAAAAACATAAATAATGAATAAAGAAAAATAAAATTATTCGTCTTCTGCCAGACTCGAACTTAAGACGACCAAAAATGCGCAGAGAGTAACAAGTCATTCTATCCACCAAGCCATGCATCCCTCTAGGAACAAAGCAGAATAAGAGTCTTAATACCCTTAAATAAGTTTCAAATGCTATGGAAATCTGGTTCAAAATGCAGAATGCTAAGCATGCGGATGATCTCTGTGCATGTGCAAGACATGGAAACTTAAAATTTCAATTAAATCTATAGATATATTTAAGTGAAATTTTATATTAGGAAGTCTGAAAATTGGTCTAATTCGTAGTAACTATAGAATATGTAACCAGAAAAATAATAATAATAAAAATATAAATAATGAATAAAGAAAAATAAAATTATTCGTCTTCTGCCAGACTCGAACTTAAGACGACCAAAAATGTGCAGAAAGTAACATGTCATTATATCCACCAGGCCACGCACCCCTCTAGCTACAAATGAGCCTAAGAGTCTTAATACCCTTAAATAAGTTTCAAATGCTATGGAAATCTCGTTCAAAATTCGGAATGCTAAGCATACGTATGATCTCTGAGCATGTGCAACACAGGGACACTTAAAACTTCAATTAAATTTATAGATATTTTGAAGTCAAAATTTATATTATTAAGTATAAAAATTGGTCGAATTCGTAGTAACTATAGAATACGTATGGGGAAAAAAATAAAATAATGAATAAAAAAATAAAATTATTCATTGGCTTTCAGACTCGAACATGAGACGACCAAAAAGACGCAGAAATAAATATATCATTCTGTCTAGGGAATGGAATACCGGTATACCGGGATACCGAATACCGGTATTTTGAGCCATTTGTACAATTTTATAATACCGGTATTCACAAGTGTAAATACCGGTTTTTCGGTATTTACTAGAAATTTTTAAAATTGTCTCCACTATATGTTCAGGGATCGCCAACATAGCAAAATAGTATTCGTTTTTGTTTTTATGTCTCCCTAACGGGCGAAATTAATTAACTAATTAATAGCTTAATTCATTGCTTAAATCTAAATTAGCGAAACATGAATTATCCCTGAAAGAAAATATTGTATCCATAATGACTGATGGAGCAACAATTATGAAAAAAGTTGGAAAGTTGATTGGTGCAAATCAGCAATTGTGCTATACCCATGGAATTCAATTAGGAGTAATAGATGTATTATACCAAAAAAATAAAGAACAGAAGAATCCAAATACTGTGGATATAGAAAATACTTTGGATCTGATTCCAACTTTGATAAGAATAAGAGTGAGAGTGATATTGACAATGTAATTGTTGAAGAAGATATTGCTAATGAGGATGAAATATTAACCTTCCAAGAATTGTTTCCTATAATTTATTAAGTTCGAAAACGTGTTAAGATATTTAAACGTTCCCCTATAAAAAGGATATATTACTTAAATATCTACTAACTGAAAATAAAACAGAATATATGTTAATATTAGATTCTAAAACACGTTGGAACAGTTTACTCCTAATGATGGAACGATTTTTGAAACTGAGAAATCCAATCCATAAAGCAATAATCGACTTAAACCTGTAAATTAATTTTTCAGATAGTGAATATGCAGAACTATATCAGCTCTACTTCCAATAAAACTGACTATTGAGGCATTATGTAAGAGAGATTCTAATTAATTAACAGCTAATGCAACAATAAATTTCATGTTGCAGTCACTGAAAGAACAGCACACATCACTATCTGAAGAATTATATATTACATTGAAAAATCACACAAAAGAAATGCATACCGAAATAGAAAATGTCTTACGGTATTTACATAATTATAGTAATTTTAAAAATGAAAATGAAAAAGAAGAAAAGAAAGAACCAACTCAAATCTGATTAAGTTTAGAGTAAATTTTCTTAAAATTTTTTATCCACTAACCTATCCACATTCAGAAGAATTCGGTTCAATTATCGAAGATTATGATGTCACTACTGACGATAGTGAAAAGGAATTGTCTTTTGAACAAAAATTAGAAGTAGCGATAAATAAAAATATTTCAACGAACCATAATACAATACAGAAATCAGCTATATCCAAAACCATCCGACGAGAAATTGATTTATTTGAAGATGAGGGATTTAGAGTTAAATACTTGGAAAAAGTATATCGCGCATTGCTAACAGTACCCCCAACTAGCGTAAATGACGAAGGAGCGTTTTCGACAGCTGGTAATTTTCGGACAAAATTACATTCCAAGCTTAATGACAGTACAATTGATGCACTATATTTTTTAAGATCACATTTCAAAAATTTGTAATAGTACCACAGACTGAATAGTGATATTTACACTTTTTTTGTAATTTAAATAAATAAGATGTTTCTTTACTTTTTTGTGATTATATACTGTTATAATGTATAAGTTACAAATTATTTTTTGTGATATTTACACTCTCTAATAAAACTGGCAAATAAAACAAAGAAACACCTGTTTTTTCTTTCTTTTTCTAAAATTTCTAATACCGGTATTAAAACCGGTATCCCGGTATTAAGATTTAAAAAATACCGAATACCGGTATTGAAAGTTTGGTCCGGTATTGCAATCCCTAATTCTGTCCACCAGGCCACGTATCAATGAGTGACACAGCAGTCTAAGACTCTTAATACCATTAATCAGATTTCAAATGCGATGGAAATCTGGTTCTAAGTGCACAATGCTAAGCATACGGATGATCTCTGCGCATGTGCGAGACCTGGGCACTTAAAATTTCAATTAAATTTATAGATATTTTGAAATGAAATTCAATATTAGGGAGTATGAAGTGGAATTCGTAATAACTATAGAATATGCATGGAAAAAAAATAATAAAAAATATATGTAAATAATGAAGAAAGAAAATAAAATTTTTCGTCGGCTTCCAGACTCATATTAATTTTAATGATTTAGAATAATATTTCTTGTACTTTACACAAAATGACACAAGGCTAGCGTTTGAGACATCAACATCTGCTTCAGAATTACAGATCTCAATTCTTTAGTGACCTAATCTAATCAACAACTTCATATTAATATCTAAGATGATACAGAATGCATACGCGAAACACGTAACAGTAATTTCTGATTTTCGCTCATAAAGAATGATATCAAATTCTGCATCGCTAAAGGACACTTATCTCAAATCTTCCTTATTGTCCGCTAATCTTTTCTGTCCTATAATTTAATGCATTTCTAAATGGAAATACAACATGGGATACCTTATCTCGTAAGAGGAAATATGAGAGTTCATTAGGTTATTTTAAAGAGAGCCAAGTGTCTCTTTTATGACGCCTCTAAAAGTAACATAAACTTGGTAAAGTATCATAAATCTGAATAACTCTGATGATCCGTGATTTTATCACCTATTCTAAGAAGGTAAAATGCAAAGGTGATGGAACCTTAGGGTTAGAAAATTATGAATTATAATTTAGTTATTGATTTTTTTAGAATGGTTCGATAGTAATTTGATGTGCAATTTATTGATTCTTAATTTGGTTAATAACGATGCTGATGAAGTGAGCTTAAAATTCATATATTCTAAATTATTTCGAGGTAAACCATCACGTTTTTGAATTTTTGATTTTTTTAAAAAGTTTCAGAGGTTTTTTTTATTAAAATGTATATAATTTTCTACGAGAAAATATTTAATCTTCTGATAACTAAGACTCCAAATGTGCTTATTTGAGTCCTGGAATATGAAATTTATAAGCCTCATGAAAAAATTTAAATGCTTCATGATTGACTAAATTACAGTACACTACCGGTTATCCAGCCTAATGTGACGGAAAGACAGGCCGGATAACAAAAAAGGCGGATTAGCCGGAATTCTATGAACTCATTTCTTTGCCCACCAATACCAGAGTCACCAAGTTTTTATACCAAAACACACTGTTATGATGCCTATTTTCTCACTTCTTATTGACCTACTCTGCCCTTCATTTATCTCAAACCACGTAGAATGTGAACGCAGCGGTGATCCGGTGAACATGGAAACAGTTGCCAATAACGTGTCGAGTTAAAAATAAAAGGCTCTGTAGTGGTGGTTTATATATGTTTATATACTGCACTGCAAGAAATTTATTAGTGAAAAATTAAGTTAAATTATATAAACTGTTCACATTTTAACAAGAATTCTGTACACTTCACTGTGGTATATTTAAAAAAAAAACATTAAGTATAGCCTAAGAACATTTTACGAATCCTGTACATACTGTGCAGTTATAATCAGGAATAGCGGTAACAATGGAAGTTCATTAAACACTGACGAAACGATGAACAACGAGCAGAACGCTGCTCCTTTCCTGTCACAACTTGTAATGTGCACACGATACGTAAGAGGATCGTAGCAGATGCCCGTTTCCAATGCCTTGACCAATTCAATACTTCAATGTTGCCAATTCAATGCTTTGTCTTCCTCAATCAATTACTATAAAGAAAAGTAGGCTGGATAATACTGAGGTCAGATAGTCAAGAACTGGATACTCGGGAATGTACTGTACTTATTCAAGTAATTTGGGGTTATTCCTTACTTATTTATGATTGTTAATAAATATATATTTCGATTTACAAGTTAAATACTTAAAACTAGTACAGTTTTAGAAATGTGTCCTTCATCTTTATAAAAATTCCATATAAATTTCTTATTAGCTCGGTCAGTATTAATTTTGGGTTTAGTTAAATTTAGTTTAGTTATATTAACGTCCCGTTTGAAGCAACACTACGGCTATTTTGGGACGGACCTCGTAATTTTGAACCGCGGTCAGATGACGAGGACGATACCTGAGCTGGAACCCTCACTCCACACCACACCAGCGTTAGGACGGTATTAATTTTGGAAAAAAATACCAGATTATGAAATGTCAAAATTAGTTTTCCAAACTAAATAAATTAGTGAAATTTCTTAATGATACCATTCTATTCTATGATAGCATTTAATTTCATTTTTTTCTATGATAGCATTTAAATTCAGTTTAATATGTACAACAAGCAAATAATTTATTCAATAAAATAAAATAACTCCATTGAAAAATTTAGATATTATATTAACATAATTGTGTAGTGTAGTATTTGTGACTAACGTAGAATAGAAATTATAATATTACAATAAAAGCTTAAATGATTAAAATTACATACGCTGATTTTTTTTAATGTTGAGTAATTTGAGAACTCATTCTAGACATTTTTTTTCTATAAACTATAAAATTTTATGCAATAAGATTCAGTAGAAAGATATTAAATTAGTAGTCACATTTTTTTTAAAAAAATATTTTGTTAGGAAAATTCATGAACTTTCGAAAATTCGATTTAGAAATGAATAGTTTTAAAACTTTTGCAATTATATTAATTCACTTATTATTCTCCCTATAACGTATTTGAATAGTTTTGAAGAATTTTATTTGAATTACTCAGTAACTACTCCGGATGTCTTATCCACGAATTGCATTAATATAATAAGTTACTCGAGAAAAAGTTCTTTTACTTTCGTTCAATTTGGAATTATTCTTTTAAAAAAAGAATCATTGCATCCCAGGAATACTTCCATTTTATTCATCTTTTATTCATAACTAGGAAAAAAATTCAAATAAGCTTCTGGCACTCTGAATCTATTTTACAAATGCGAAATAAAATTTCAAAGCATATAAATGGAATATTTTAGTTTCTCAAAATTTCTCAAGTTTCCACTTTCTTTTGGATAGTTAAATTTTTGTTGATGTTGAATGAGAACTTTTATAACTTTTTTTATGTTTTTATTTCTTATGCTTTCTTTTTAAAGTTTAATTTAGAGAATTTAAGATGCAGGATTTCAATTTTTTTCTAAAACTAAATGCAAAAATGCAATTACAGCTTATAATAGAGTCTTAAAATAAAGATCTTTCTTTATAAATATATTTGATTGAAAATACTTCTCACTATTATCCAATTATGATATATCGTATATAACTGTAAAAGCAGGAAAATATAATGGGAAATTAGAAGAGTATCTTCTTTTTTTAATTCGAGACTATAAAAGATGATTTAAGTATATTGAAAATTTTGAATTGATTTTGCTTCGATGTAAATATTTAAAAATGTAAATATTATTCTAATTTCAATAATCATCACCAACTGGATTGATTAAAAGTTCAACGTAGAGAAGCGCATCCCAATTTCCAAAACCTACAATAGAAGCACATTTGTCAAAAAAACTTTCTAAATACTGAATGGTCATTTTTTTAATTATTCAGACACTATAATTTTTCAGAGAATTGTTAGAAATTTGTCAATAATATATCGGAGTTAATTCGTGATCATTTCCAATTTCATAACCGGTATTAAATTATTGCAGCAGAATTATGGAAAAACGTATCAATGTACAGTTTGCTAAATTTGAATTGAATTATTTTATTATAATATTTTCAAGGCAATAAAGTTCATTAGAATTTTTTAAATATTCGATTTAAAATAAGTAATTTGACAAAAATATTTATATTTGTCTAAAAGGGCTCATATTAGTATTAAAGATTATTATTATTTTTTTTTGTATATTTTTCGATAACGCCAAAACAAGTAAAACTTTAAAAAGTGCATTTAAAATTATTAAAAATGCTAGAATAATGCGTTAATAAAAGTTTAAATTATCTGCTAATAACCAATTAAAGAACAAAAACCATATTAATAGCATTCTACTTAAGACGGAGTCTGAAAAAACCCGATACATTTTTTAAAAAATTAGTACACCGATGTTAAATATTCTTTGGCAACAATCGATTTCCAGCAATAATATTTAAAAATGATCAATGGAAATATATAACTTAAAATAAAAATAATAAATGTCAATAATCATTGGATCAAAGATGGACCAATCGAAAAATTGTTACCAGAAATAGTTCAACATTGTTTATGAAAAATAGAAAATATCTTGAATAAATATTTTTGTTTGTCTAACGATTTTGATAGCTTAGCAGATAAAATAACTTAGAATTTCACAAAAAATGTATTTGAACACGACGGATTACCTATAGAAGTTTGCAAAGAATAAAAATTTAGTTTGTAAATATCAACATAGAAGAACAAACATCTCTTTTTCTACACATTTCAAGCATTTTTTAGATTCATAGCTGGACTATAAAATGTCCCCAAAGATGAAAGTTCGTGCCAATATTGACATTTGTTGAATAAAAAGAACGTGCTGTTGAAGAAAAAGCAGGGATTAGTTACCATGGAAGCATAAAGGTGGCGGCATTATTATAAATCTGAGATGAAAAAATATTCCCAAGATTGTTTGTAGTGGTATTATAGGAAACATTTTTTACAATCAGTATTTCAATAGAAAACGGAAGAATTTACTACAGAATTTAGAGAACTTTATTTTACTCTTCAAACTGTGGAAAGCAAATCACCCTAACTTGTTTATTTATTCAAGCTTCGGCGTTTTGTTCTAGATAGTGAAGAGCTTAAACAGAAGCTCTCGTTTCCGAATTGCTTAATCCAGGTCAGAAGTTTTAGATGTTCCGATATTAGCAATTTCTGAAGTGTGGAAAGTTTAAGAGAATAAGAGTTTGGAAGGTGTTTTCGAGTGTTTTGCTGATGAAAAATAACAGAAGTTCCAAACCAACACTTCAAAAAGTTTTACTGTAGTAAACATGGAGGGACAGAAAAAAAAAATATTTTTGCATTTTGAGGACACATTAAAGACAGATATTTAAAAATATGGAACAGAGATCATATCTATTTGAACACTGCTCATTAAATGATTCTTTTAACATTTAACTGACGGATTAAGGAGTTACTCGTATTTAGTGCGTCATCTGTAAAAGATAAATCAATGTGCCATCTAGTGTAAGGAATTGTAATTATTCCATATATTTCGTTATATTCCGTTATCAATAATCAAGTATTAAATTCGATTGCTTTCACTTTTGCCCTGTTTCTGGTGTTTAATGAGATGTGAACTTATTAATATTTTGGAATGGTGTAAAACGTGTTAACCATGCTTATTTTTTCTTTCATTAGTAGAACATTTTGACATGCTATAAAACTACGTTTTTTCACTTTTGCAAGCAATTATAAAATTCGTGGATGAAATATTAAGATATAAAATCGCTGATCTTGGCATTAAAAATTGCGGTTTCATTGTCCAAAACCGTAATAATCGACATTATAGGGTTAATACTGACACAGAAAGCTGTAGAAAATGAAAGTTTAAACTCAGAAAAATAAAGTAAATATATATTTTCAAAAATAGTGTCCCAATTCAAAATTAATAAGTTTTTCTCTTCAAAAAAAACAGATTTGCTTAAACAATATATTTAAATTAAAAAATATATTTTCTAACAGTTTAAATAAACATTTATTTTCTAAAAAAACCTGATGCTGGAATATATCATTGAAAGAATCGTGTGCAACATTGGAAGATTTCATAAGTAATTACATTCTGAAAATTTTTCCTACGAAAATATTTGCTGAAACAGAAAAAGTTTTACCAAAACTTTTCATACTCGGATTCTAAAACCCTCCCCAATTTTGCATTCGTACATTCTACTGGGAAAATTACTCGTGCAGTCATACTTGTATTACAATAAAAGAACAACATTCAAAATTATGCAATTCAATCTTATGTTCTAATTTAATTAAGATATTTAGGTGGGCTGCATTTATTGATATAAATTCTAAGAGGTTTAAATATCTTTACCAAAGAAGATTATTCATTTCCCCAGCAACACAACGATAGTTCACAACAAGATAGAAGTATGAAATCCAAAATAACATTACCAATTATCCATCCCATTTACTAAACCAAGCAACAATTTCACATTCCATGACTGTTTAAATTAACTCAAAACATTCACAAGTGAAGTGGAATGTAGTGAGAATTACACCAAATTCAGCCCGATTATGACATTTATCTTAAATAAACATTAGGGTACTTTATACGATATCTTAAATCACCGTTATGGCACACTTTCAGTTTCTTAATTAGATACATTTTACTAAATGGGATTTCAAGATAGAATAACTCATATCGTTAAAGGAAATATAAGAGGTACATTATGTGACATTGAATAGAGCGAAGTGATTCTTTTATGACACCATTAAACTACCATATAAACTAAGGTGAAAGTGTCATAAATCTTAATAATTGCGATCGTTTCTAGGTTTTATCACTCGATACTGAATAATATGAAGATAGAAGAATGTTAATTGAAATTTATTTTCTGATCGAGATTGGAATATGTGGTATATGAAAGTGGTTTGTTATTTATTTTTAATGGAGATTGTATTTGGAAATAGACGAATGTAATTGAATTAATATTTTTTTTATATTTTTATATTTTTTTTCGATGTATCGATTAACTCTTTAAAGGGCCATTTTTTTCTAGTCATATTATGCTAAAATATTTTCAGGCTTGAAATTAGAATAAGAAAAGGGATTCATTTAGCTTATTAGATAAATTTAATTTGATTAATTAATTAATTTGGTTAATTAATAATTAAGTAACAAATCAAGGCACATCATTTTGTCTGAGATAAAGAACTGAAGCATCTTAGTTTCTGTCTTACTAAAAAAATTTGTCAGAACTTATGCCAACCTACATAATTTCATACAAAGATTGATAAATTTGGTAGGAAGCATACTTCTCACGGCCCTAGAAAGGGTTAATAACTAAGCAATTCATAATGAGATTAATTTAATGGAATTATTAAAGCTAGCTTCATTTATAACATTATTCGATTTTATTTTTTAATGTTGACAATCAGTCCATTTTCTATAGTATCCCGCGATTTTCGCAGTTTAGATTGTTTATTTTTTACAATTACAGATTTTTATTATATCATATTATTATCGTGTAACTTATAGTATTTCACTTTGTTTGAAAAATATTTGAATTTACTTGCAAACATCGCATCTAAATAGTAATTTAAAAAATTACGCAGTTAGAATGTTAAAATGACAGACATTCTCTTACCACAATGCAAATGATGCACTCTGTTTATATTTATTATTCAGTTAAACATTACCAAATGTATCTCAGCTTTTAAGATGGATTTTTAGTTTAATGTGTTAAAAAATAACATATCACATTTTTGATAACTTATGGTGTAATCAACTTCAGAACGTTTTCACTTCCTTTTTATCAGGATATTTGAAATATACAGCGTAGATTCTTTCCTGCAGCTTTATGTTCACTCACATTAAGATTTGAAATTTTTACTTGTGGTTTATGTCATTCTTTTCGACAAAAAAACAACGATAAGATAAAGATTAAAAAATAAAATACATTTTAAAGGGAGATGAAACTTTCTTTCTCAACATTATTAAAAGTTATGCATTTGAAAAAAAAATACTAAATTTAAAACTCTTTTTTTTTCCCCATAACTGAAATACTCCATACATAGATTTCTGGATTTTAAGTATTTTGTTTATGTCAGTGGAAACTACCTGAAAGAGCAAAGGTAAAATGTTAAATATTGTCTTTTTATGGAAAAAATTGAAAGAAAAAAAGTATTTTTCGAACGAAGAATTTTTTTCTTTGTTTCATTGCCTTTTCAATGAAATAAAATGCCTTTTTTTTTTAATTCTCCATTTACATTAATGTCATATGTTACAACAATACAGCATAAATTTAAATATTATGTAACAACTATAATACTTTCAACATTTCTGGCAAGACTTTTCAAGAAAAATTAGTTGCGCTTTTGATAATTTTCTATCTCGAAAATATCTCGTTATAGAAATGAAGTTTTCTTTATTCTTTACTAGTTATAAAAAAGAATAAAGGCCAATTGAAACTTCATTCTGTTTAATTGATTGAGTTTTTTTTCTTTAAAATTAAATTACACTTCCTTGCAAGATGAATTAGAGATTCAATTCTCAAGCATCTCATCAATTAGAAATGAAATATTTTATCGTTTAAAAATTGCCTTTCATGTGTTTTTATCCTCTCAGGTCGAAATAAAAATACGTCTGTAGTACTATAAAGTACATTCGGTATCTCGAGAGGTATTTGCACCATATGTAATATTAAAAAAAAAAAAAAAAAAAAACGCATAATATTTTTAGTTGCAGTCTTATTTATCTGACCCATTGTGAAATTTGTTGCTTTAGCTTCCAATATAAAAAACTCCTAATAGCTTTAATCAATCAAATTTAATTCATATGTAAGAAATACTCAAAATAAGAACATTTTTAAAACGTCTTATTGATTATTTCTTTACATAATTGATTTATATTTCAGAATTATATTTTTTGTGTTTTGGAAAATGTACAAATCATAACGAATTAAATGAAGAAAAATAATTAATTCTTTCAGCATATAATCAATCATTACATAATGGAAACCTAACGTAAGAATCTGAAAAATGCGAGAACACTTTGCAAATCAGTGGTATATTTGGTGTAGTTCTGAATTAAGACTGAAATATTTAATTCATTCAAATCTATAATTATAGGTCAAAAGATAATCCTTTCGTAAATAATCTCATACGGCATACTCTAAGAACAATAGATTTTTTGAAATGGGATCATACGAGGAAAGTCTAATGTATACCTACAACAGACCCATCTCTCAACTTAACCTCTACACAAGAGCATTGTAGAGAATTGTGATGTGTGAGGATAGATCCTGGTACCTTGTGGTTAACAGTCCAGTAACATGACCATGATACAAACGCAATTGCTCGTGCAGCGTAGTTGTTAACTGGCTTATAAGCTATTCACCACAGACTCTCCCTCCAGTGAGCCGGAGGTGAGACGAACGATATGGTTGTTGAGTGGTGATGTATTAGCTGTTGATTCTAATACGCCTGTACCCATTTGAGTAGCGCCAAGCGTTATGGCGAGCGTGTGTAGGTGAGTGGTTGCTGCTGCGTCAAGTGAGTCTGACGACTTTGGGTTGCTGCGGGTAGATGGCGCCATAACAGCTGTACGAAGGTTGAATATTCATCGTCCGAAGTCACCAATGTGGCGGATTGATATGCGCGGGGATAGAACCTGGGGCCTTGTGGATCCCAGTCCAATAACATGACCATGATACAAAAGCAATTGCTAGGGTAGCGTAGCTGTTGACTGGCTTATAAGCTATTCATCACAGCATAATGGGAAAAGTTAACACTAGCAATCATTTAGAGAATACTAGATTTCTGCTCAAGTGTTGGAAATAGGGATCCATAACTTATGTTCACAGTTGCAGCATATCTCATGTATATATTTTAATTATATTATTTTCTCTATTTCTCAAATCATTTATGCTATAATATACACATCGTTTCATGCACATTTTATGCAAGTACTCCTATAGAAATAACATGCTATATTTATGTTTGAATTAGGAAATATGAAATCCTGATATGCATATTTCCTATTACAAACACAAATATCTCATGATATTGGTGTTGGCCTTAAAAAAAAAAGGAATAATTATTGAATAAACGAATTTTATTCATATGTATAAGTATATATATGCATGTATAAATTATAGTTTCTAAGAGTCTCTATATGCATCCGACCAATTCATAAACTATAAATTTCGTTATGAATTTTATCAAAATTCTGCAAAGCAATTTATTTTCCCTGAAATCATCAATCAAACAAATGATTCTCAAAACCCCATTCAGAATCTTATCATGAACAAGTAAGTCCTCAACGCCTCGATAACAATGGTATAAGATATAGAATAGAAGCTATTTGTGAGCTTTAATCACATTTATACTCATTTAGACCAGATACTGCGCCAGAGTGTATTTTTCATATTAATTTTAATGATTTAGAATAATATTTCATGTACCTTTCACAAAATGACACAAAGACAGTTTTGAGACATCAATATCTGCTTGAGAATTATATCTCTCAATTCTTCAGTGCCCTAATCCAATCAACAACTTCATATTAATGTCTAAGATAATACAGAATTCGAACGCAGAACACATAACAGTAATTTCCGATTGTCGCTCCTAAAGAATGATATCAAATTCTGCATCGCTTAAGGACACTTATCTTAAATCTTCCTTATTGTCCGCTAATCTTTTCTGTCCTATAATTTAATGCATTTCTAAATGGAAATGCAACCTGGGATACCTTATCTCGTAAGAGGAAATATGAGAGTTCATTAGGTTATTTTAAAGAGAGCCAAGTGACTCTTTTATGACGCCTCTAAAAGCTACATAAACTTTGTAAAGGATCATAAATCTGAATAATTCTGATGATCCTGGATTTTATCACTTATCCTTTGAAGATAAAGAGCAAAGGTTATGTAACCATAGAGATATGGAAAATTAAGAACTGTAATTTAGTTATTGATTTATTTAAAAAGGCTTTCACGGTAATTTGATGTGCAGTTTTTTTATTCTAAATTTTATAATGTTGTTGATGAGATAGATTAAAATGGATGTTTTCTCAATTAATTCGAAGTAAACTAACACGTTTTTGGATTTTTAATTTTTTGGAAAGTTTCAGATGTTTTATATTAAAATTTGTATAATTTCATATGAGAAAATGTTTAATCTTCTGATAAAAAAATCACTAAATGGGCTTATACGTGCCCTTACAGATTAAATTTATAAGCCTTATAAAAAAATTAATACCTCCTAATTGGTTGAAGAACTGCAAAAATTAACAAATATCCATTCTCCCGACTTATGCAAGTAATTTGAGGTTATTTCGTACTAATTTATGAATGTTTTTTATTAATTTATATTTCGCCTTGCAAGTTCAATATAGAAATCTACTACAGTTTGTAAAATGTGTCTTTCATCTTTATAAAAACTCCAAGTAAATTTTTTATTATACTAGACAGTATTCATTTTGGAAAGAATGTGCCAGAATATGAAACATCAAAATCATATTTCCCCTACTAAATTAATTTAGTGAAATTTCTCAGTATATAATACCATAGCTTTAATTCAGCTGGATGTGCTGAACAGGCAATTGATTTATTCAATAAAAGAAAATATATTTATTGAATATTATATATTGAATATGAATATTATTATACGTATTGTATTGTATTGTATTTGCTGCTTTGAAAATTTTAGAAGTTTTTATATTAAAATTTGTATAATTTCATATACATAAAAGTCTGATTTTCTAATAACTCAGTCACTAAATGTTTTTATACGTGCCCTCAGATATGAAATACCTTAGCTATATAAAAATATTTAATACTTACTGATTGATTTAAGAACTGGTAAGAATTAACAAATATAATTTCTCCCCCCTTGTTCAAGTAATTTGGGGGATATTTATTTCTTATTTATAATTGATATTAAATATAAATTTCGCCGTATAGGTTGAATACTTAAAACTACTACAGTTTCACAATTGTGTCCTTCAACTTTATAATTTCTAAATATAAACTTCTTATATTTAGAAATAAGTATTAGTTTTGGTCAGTATTAGTTTTGGAAAAATATATATCAGATTATGAATTTCAAAAACATTTTTCCCCAACTAAATTTATTTAGTAAAATCTCTTAATATATACTATAACAGCATTTAAATTCAGCTAAATATGTACCAAAAGTTAATAATTTATTCAATATAATCAAAAATCTCCATTGAAAAATGTAAATATCATACATAATTATGTTGTATCTTATTTGCTACTAATGGCGAATAGAAATTGCAAAATTATAATAAATGCATAAATGATTAAAATTTCAAATGCTGTGTTTTTTAAATGCTGAATAATTCGAGAACTTATTCTAAACATTTTTCTGTAAACTAAAAAGTTTTATGCAATAAAATTCAATAAAAAGATATTAAATTAGTTACGAAGTTTTTCAAAAATATATTTTGTTAAGGAAATTTATGAAATTGCAAAAATTCGAATTCAAAATGAATAGTTTCAAGACTTTTGCAAATAAATTAATTTATTACTTTTCTCTCTATAAAGTATCTGAATAATATATAACTTTATAATATATAACACACACACACACACAAACACACACACACACACACACACACACACACACACACACACACACACACACACACACACACATATATATATATATATATATATATATATATATATATATATATATATATATATATAAGTTACTTGGAAAAAGTTATTTTACGTTCTCTCAATTTGAAACATTCTTTAAAAAAATGAAACATTGCATCCCAGGAATATTTTCATTTTACTCATTTTTTTTATCCATATTTAGAAAAAAAAATGTTGAATAAGCTTCTGGCAATTTGAATTTATTTTACAAATACGAAATAAAATTTCAAAGTATATAAATAAAGTATTTTAGTTTCTGAAAAAATTTTCAAGTTTCTACTTTCTTTTAGATTGTTTAATTTTGGATGATGTTGAAAGGAACTTATAACTTTTTTGATGTTTTTATTTTTTATCCTTTCTTTTTAAAGCCTTCCTTAAGAAAATATAAGATGCAAGATTTCCATTTTTTTAATTGAAATTTCACTTAAAAATGCAATTATAGCTTATAATATATTTTTAAAATAAGGATCTTTCTTTATAAATATGTGGAAATGCAAATATATCTCATAGTTCTAAAACTCTAAGATATAAAATATAACTATAAAAGTTTGGAAAATATATTGGATAATTTTACACAGGACATCACTTTTACGACACTTTAATAAGATGATGAAAGTGTATTTAAAATTTTGAATTGATTTTGTTATCGATGGAAATATATAAAATTCGAAGCCTTATTCGAAGATCTTTAATCTCTTTGTTCTCCGATAGATGTCAGACCAATTGACATTTGGATTGAAAAAGGCACTAGAGTATAGAAAGTTCATTAGTAAAAAAAAAAAAAAAAAAAGCGTCTTTATAGCGAGAAATGTGTGTGTTTTTTACACTTCCGATGAAAATTATTAGCAATTATATATGGAGCTATTTTTTTAAAAAACTCTTTATGGGATTAAAATGCAAACAATCTAGTGTAAAAGCTCATGATCAGAAATGGAAAGTTCTATAAAAATGGGAAATGTAAACAATACGAGACAATAAATCTCCTATTTTAACAAATAAATGCAAGACGAATGACTTTAATGATACAACTAGAAAATATAAAACATTTTGATAAGGAAGATTTTCGAAAAATTGTTTCAATATATGATTTTAATCGCGGATATAAAATACCCCGTAACATTCGTTTTTAGTCCTTTCATATTCACCTCTGAACCTCTTATTTAGTATTAAATATCAAAACAAACCACTAACGCCATTTAGTACTCATTAAATTTCCCCCAAAATTATGAAAACAACTAATATTCCCAAATTGTAAAATATAAACTCGTCACCTTCGCCCCACTTCACAGTGACTCTCTCCACCAATACCAATCAATTTGAAGCTAGATATAGTTGCCTACGAAACCTATCAATCGTGACCCAGCAAATCCTTCCATCTTTGAAGACCAACACTTACCCAGGACTCTTAACTCAATTCGTGATATTCCACCAAAAACAAAGATACTTTGCAGTCATACACATGAGGGAGATAGTCCCCAAACCTGGTACGGGAGCTCCGGCAAGTTACTCATGAATCTGAAGGTATTCTCAATTGTGAATAACAAATATGAAGTAAAATATTTATATTTGGCTTTTTTATAGAAATCATATAACAAAAACTCGAAACTTAATAATATTCTTCAGTATACGGTGGCTGGATTCTTTGGCGAGAAAAAGAATGTAAAGGCTTGGCTTGGGAAACTTTTTACATTCCAAGCATACATTTCGTAGAGACGATGGGTTATACACCGACAGCTAGATTTTTACTCTTGTATCATTTTTTCCATACTCAGATTTATTACTTACATAATAAGAATTCATAATTATCTTTGTATGTCGCATTTATGCATATGAATTTTGATGGCTAAATAGAAGCTAACATATGAATAAGAACATCTACCTGTTGTCTCCACAGATGTATTGAGCTGCCCAACTATATTTCGCGTGTTATCCACTCATCAGGCACATCAAAATTAATTAATTAATTAATTGAAAGGCTCTCAATATGTTAAATGAAATGATAAAATGTCTGCTTATCAGTTTTGGTCACAACAGTAAATGAACTAGCTTATTGATGACCATTTCGAATCTGTAAGATACTCGCTTGACTTTGCACAATTTGCTGTAATCAACTTCGGATATTGGAGGCTATAAGTGTATAAAACTCACAAAGGAACTTTTATGCATCCATGAAATTGGCAATAGGATACTTATTGAACATTGAAAATAGAACGTCGATGGATTAAAAAATAAATTTGATGCGATTAGAAGAATACGAATGTTCAATGACTACACTAAGGTGAAACTATTCTTTTTCTTTTCTAAGATGGTGAAATAAAATTTAAAAAAGTAAGGAATGTTAAATAAAAAATATATACATAAAGGGAATAAAAATAGATTTCATATCAATCAGTATTTGCTTTGTCTTTAACACACACAGCCATCCGCACAAGCGAATGCACAGTATTGCATGGACAATACACTTTGCTATACTAGATATGTCTTGGAAATTTTTCTCCCTGAACATATTAAAAAATTTCTCTAATTTTCTGGTTGTCATTATTAATGGTCACTGGTGTTACTTCAAGGCACTTCTTTTTTTTTGTCATTGTTGTGGTTATATAAAGTAGTTCTGTTAGGCAGTGTCTGATGTATTTTAGTCTAACATTTGCTTAAGAGTGCTTTTCACACATATTGTCCACAGGTTTACTTTTTCTACTAAAATGTTCGATGTCCTCATTGAATTCAAAAATCAATAATACGTTTTATTCATATTTTACAATCTTCTCGTCGCTTAGAAAAATTAATATTTTATTAAAAAGAAATATATGAAATGATGTGAAATATTGAAACAAATTAATTATTTTCACCGAGATTCTGTTCATTCTGGAATTCGGAAAACCTCTTCGCTTTTGCACATGCGTCAAGATGGGTTTATTTAGTCAAAATAGGGGTGAGAGGAAAGATGAAAGGAGGGGTTCTCTTCATTTAACAATGCGGTATACTCAGACTGTTCACGGATAAAGAGGTATAAAAACTGTAGATAACTAGTACTATTGGAAAACAATACTATTTCCCAATACAATACTTTACAGCGATCTTTATTTATTGTAAGGGCTCATACATTAAATTGTAATGAATAAATGTAAGATTTATGATCTCAAAATTTGATAGTTTCCTTTTATAAAATGATAAAACACTCTTATTTTAAAATTTGTCAATAAATATTTTGACAACATTTTGAGCTGAATAAAGGTAGACAATATCGGTTGCATTTAATGATATTATATAAAATATTCTTTGTGACACTTCTGAAACGTTTCTTGCCAATTTTAATTAGCCAAATAAGCAACCAAAAAGCTATTTTGAGTTAAAATAAAATAGTGAGGCCAGAAATGACACGAAGCTTGGGAAAAAAACTGAACGAAAAAGTATCTAATAGAACTGAAATCAAGGTCAAAAAATGACGAAGAATTCTGGAAATGCGCTCATCCATCCGCGTGTCATCCCTTAGCGAGGTAGAATCATTCAAAAGGGCTGAACGAACGGAGTACTGAAACGAAGAGTAAATAAGATCATTAATATAATGATAGAGACAGGAACTTCTTGTGACATGTTTTATTTACGTTAAATCTATACCCGTATTCAGTTTGCATATTTTCTTTGATTTAAAATATACTATCAGATATGAGATTCAATTGACACTTTTTAGTTCATACATGCGATATTGCTATCGACTATATGAAACTTGCAAAATGATTCAAATAGCAAAGACATTGTATATGATTTCTGCTACATTTTTGTTTATTTTGCACAACACTCAAAATATTGTGCAGTGTTCTCCTATACGGTAAAAAGATACCGTAAAAATGTCATACGGTATTTTTGTGTGATTGGATATCTTGTCAGAGAACGGAGGAAATATTTGAAGCATGGCAAAAATTATTTTGCTTTTCTGAAACTCCGTTGTCTTTACTGATTGAGCTTTCTTTTTTTTCTGGACATTATTTAGCTGCCGTTTCATTGCCTTTAAGAATTTAGAATAAAACCTGCTTCAAATAAAAGAAATAAGCTTTTTGACCTTTAAAGCTTTCAAAAATATGGCGTAATAATTTTAAATTTGATTTCAACAGTAAATTTCTAAGTGTTATTTTTCACATATCCTATATCCCTGCTATGATCGTTGGGACTCATACAGGCAAACTTTTATCCCAACCACACAAAATTTTAATTTATGACAACAGAATAATTTCATATTCTCAGTGAAGGATTTTTCTTATAAAAATTATGAATTCACCATTCGTTAAACTGTAAATTTCTTCATAGAAAAAAATTAAAACATAAATATACTCAGCGTGTTTAAAAAGCGAGCAGTTATATGCCACAAGTTTTCACACTAACTTGCTTTCACAACTGAAATCTTTACTTGAACTATAGACTTTCCTTTCGATGAAAAATATAAGAAAAAATAAAATCACAAATTAAAAAGAAGTTCAAGAAGAGTGAAACTTTTTCCTCAATACCATTAAAAGTCAAAACCGTCTGGAAGAGAGTAGAAAATTTGAAACTTCTTTCGAATCTCAAATACTCCTTTGATACACTTTTGAACTTTATTTGACTTACGCGAAAGAAGAAAAGTCTGGTGCATAAGTGCCTGGTCCTTATTTTCTTTTTCTTTTTATGTAAAAAGATGAATAAAATGGAAGCAATTCTGTGGTGAACTAATTTTTTTTTCTATACTGTCTTACATTTCAGCTAAGATATTTCAGATAAAATGTCTCGGGTTTCAACGAAACTTTTAATACTTTTGGTTCAGTTTATTTATTCAATTACACTTTAAGTTCTCTTTCAGTCCTAAACACTTCTTGAAAATTTCATTAAAATAATTTAATTAGTATTGGAGATATTATGTTAATGGCTGATAATTTATTCCAATAAAATAATTTTGAGAAAGACTTATTTAAAGTTTGTAGTTACCATAAAAACAAATTTTACTAAGAAAATAATCTTAAATTCCCCTCACTTATAAGTGAAGTTTCTTCATAAGTAAAGTTCATACATTGAAAAATTTTTTAGCTGGACTCGCATTATGTTTTCTGTGGCTTTTTTCTTCCTTGTATTTGTATTTGGTAAAACATGTCCTTTTGAATTGCAGTTAGTTTCACAATGAAAGAGATTAAAATGTTTTTGCTTCTAAATGCTGATATTTACTGGCAAATTAATTAGTATACTCAACATAACCAGTTTAGTTTTTAATAAAATGAGGCATAGTTTAATTAAATATTTTTAGACTACATTTTAGAGTAAAAACCATTAAAGCTATCACCATCGCTTAGTTCACTGTGGTGCCCTGTTGGTAAAGTCTAGGGTTCGGTGCCATAGGTTAACAGGTTCGACTGAAGAAATGTGTGTAAGCATACTTGATGTTCGGTCAATCCATTGAAACCCGAGTTTTGCTTCGATTCAGAAATTTAAGATCCATTAAAAAAAGCCTTAGTGTTGCTTTAAAAGAAGACTTTAATATGACTAATCATTTGATATCTTAGGTCATCTCAAGTACCTGTTCTTCAGCAACATTTGATAACAAAATTGTATCTGGTGTGACTTTATAAAGTTTAAAATGTTTTGAAAAATCCCAATCGCTTTTTCCAAGAAAGGCATCTCCTGTGGCTTTAAATGTTGATAGTCATAAGCTACTGGTTGCTGCTGGATATAGCGCATGAAAAAAATTTCAGTATTGAAAGCAATGAATGAAAGCTGCAAATATTCCAAATTGCATGATTTTAAGGTTATCAGGATTGCTTCAAATTGGAATCCCATATTATTTTTGCAATTTGCTCCTTTATTGTTTTTTTTAAAGCTTTTCTCCGGAAATTGAAATAAAGAATACAATATGTACAAATGCTCGTGAGCGAGAAGATGTTGCCAATTAATATCTTGAAACTAAGAAAATAGATACAAAGTTTTTTAGTTTTATGCTAACAACATAATAAAATTAATATTTGTTATTTAAAATTAAGAAACAACCATAGATTCACCACAAAACTTTCTCCCACACTTTCTAACAAACGCTTCATGCCAGAGAACGCCTTACATGGCATTGGCGTACAATAGTTTGGAAATATTAACTTTTAGCGTGAATTTTACATTTTTGCTGAATTTATCGTGTCTTCTTGGCGAGTTATTTGGCGAATAACCCTGGCATGCGTTAATAGCATCCAAAATAGAATTCGAGTTTCAGACACGTTTCTTCTCAACCGAGTGACGCAGAGCTGCACTTGTACAGACAAATTCTATATCTAATTTGATATATTTAAGCCATTAAATTTTTTTTGAGTAATTGTGATTACATGTTTCGGAAAGAACGGACCGACAGACAGTCAATCCATAATTAGATTGGGTACAAAATTTTATAGGTGTCTACACTATGAACGTTAAATCTGTGTACGAATTCTAGTTCTAATGTACTAGATCTCGTTGTTTTGTAATTATCAGTTAACAAATATTAGAACAACGAAAGGACACCTTCAAATTAGATTTTACTCAAATCTGCTGGAAACCTGCAAAGTTCATGTAACAAATTTCATCCGTCTAGCTGAAAGCGTTTTTGAATTATCTTTGTCACAGACAGACAGATGAACATTTTCCAAAATTGTGTTTTTGGAACTCATGGAAATCTGAAACGTGGAGATTCGTCAATGTATCGAGTTCCAATTTTTGACTTTTACTATATTTTCTCTATACAACGTATACGAAAAAGTAAAAACGGTAAAATATGAAAAATCGCATTTTACGGCGATTTCTAGTTGTTACGTTTTTCGTATACGAAATATAGATAAAGTATCAGAATCGTCGAAAAATTTGAACTTGACATTTTGACGAATATGCACTTTATACACATCCCTGATTTCGAAAAACACATTTTTGAAAATATTTGTATGTCTGCTTGTGACAAAAATTACACCAAACTGTTTTGAGCTATACATGTGAATTTTGGTATACGGTCTTAACACAAAAGCTATAAATCTCTATCAAATTTTGTGCAAAACCCATTTAGAGGAAGATTGTCTACCTGGCTGTTAGAATATATGGTAAAACGATAACTACAAAAGGAAGAGGGCTAGATATATCAAATTCGATACACATATATAATATCTGTAATTTAGAACTTATCAAATTTAGAGTCAAATTCAAGAAGGGATTGACTGTCTGTAGGTCTGTGCTTTCAGAAACATGTGGATATCGATAATTCAAAAATGCAACGACTTAAATAAATAAAATTTGATGTAGGATTGTGTAATTAAAAGTGCAATTCTGAGTCAAATTTTTGTTTTAATCGGTAAGGAGAAACACGTATTAAACATGGATTAATTTCTGGCATAATGATTATTTCATGTCAGGTTTTATTCATCAAAAAATTCGCCAAGGATAACTCATTGGATTAAATACAAATGCTAAATACCCGTCAAAGGTTAATATTTCGTACCATTGTAAGTCAATACTATGCAAGGCGTTCTCTGGAATAACAAATTAGGGAATATGCGAGAAAAGTTTGGGGAGACCAGTCCTGTTGATAGAATTAGCTATTTCTGGGTTTCTGGATGACATAAAATGAATAGAAAAATTGTTGTCAGAAGAAACAGTTTTGATTGAAAGGAGTTTTTGTAAAAATATTTTTGATCTGCATAGTCGAAAAATACTACTTTCAACATATATGGCCATCTTAATATAAATAAAAGTCTTTACAGTTATACATATATAAACGCATGTTCCATATCTTCTCTTGAAACAACTGGGTCGAATTAAATTGATTTTCGCACTTCTTATTTACAAACAAGGAAAAAAATATTGCAAATTTTTAAAAATTCCAAAATTAAGTAAGTATTCAATTAATCAGAAATTATGAAAATCGTGTTTTTGTTTCAACGATAATTTTTCTTATTCTTATCATTTATTCTGCCCTATAATCACCAGGACAAAGTCCTATAATTAATTTATAAGATGTCACAAAATAATCCCAATCACTAGTGTGCGCCATATTATGAAAGATTTTATTGAAACATCAAAGTAAAAATGTTTCTATTCTATGAGATTAGATATTCAAACAGGTTATCTTATATAAATTAATTCTAATAGTTTTTGAACGTTATTACGTGAATAATTTTGTCAATACTGCAGTGACATTTCCGTGAACAATATGCTTCAAGTTCTCAACATCTGCTTCAAAATAACATATTACTAGACATTTAGTTACTTGTTGATATTCTAATTAAATCATCAACACACAATTCGCTGATCTTCAAATTAACATTAGCTATATAAGTCACATGTATTGCATTAATTTCTGATTGACGATCGTAAAGAATGATATCAGATTCTGCATCGCTAAAGACACTTATCTCAAATCATCCTGATTGTCCTCTAATCTTTGCTGGCATTTAATTTAATACATCACTAAATGGAAATGCATCATGGAATACCTTATCTCTTAAGAGGAAATATGAAGCTTGCTTTATGTTGCTCTGAATTGCTTTCTTGTGTCTGTGGAAGTGATTCTTTTATGGCACTATTAAAACCTATATAGACTGGGTAAAAGTGCCATAAATGTAAATGACCCTGATAATCCTTGGTTTTATTTTTAGTTGTTAAGAGATGAAGAAAAAAATTGAGAAACATTGAAGAGATAGTAAATGATAATTGTAATTTAGCTATTGACTCGATTAAGTTAATTTGATGAGAAATGTATTGATATTTTTAATAAAAAATGGGAAATTTCATTTCAGTATTGATTTAATAAAAATATATTCCAATGAAAACTTTCATTTTAATATTTTTCTTCTAATGTTGAAAGTTTATTAGGATTATATAATTTAAAGAACAAATTTTCTTCATTTATCGTTGCTATGAAAGTACATTTTCAAAAATTTTAATTCTGCAAAAGATGTAAAAGAATTTGTCTTGTTTTGATTTTTTTTACAGATAGCTTATATAGGAAGAAGAATTGGGTTCAATCGCTTGTACACAAAAACACAACCACCTATTTCAACATCTAGATGAACAAACGAACACTAACACAGTACAGGGTGGCCATAATTAAACTGACAGTGCTCACAGTGTTCTGTAGCGCGATCTATTTGCGAGAATGACGCCACATTTTGTAGGAAAATTAAACAAGAAGGGGAGCGAAGGATTCCACGAAAAAAAAAAATAGTTTCAAAAGTCACCGCTAGGGGAATATGTGGCGCTGTGTAATAGAAAATAGAGTGTTAACAAATGCAAATCAATACGAAAATAAAATTACCTTTTATTTTGCACATTCAAATCATGTTCAATGTGACTGCCGTGTCTGTGGACCACATATTGCATTCTGTGCACAGTATTCACAACTGCAGAAAGTAACATGTCTGCAGGAATCTCCCGTACAGTCCGTGATATGTTATCCTTCAACTTAGCCAGCTCCTGGACAACTCCTTGATAGACCTTGGACTTCAGGTAACCCCATAGCCAGAAGTCGCATGGGGTAAGATCAGGGGACCGAGGTGGCCATGCCGTTGGAAAGCAGCGGCTAATGACTCTTTATGTTGTGAATTTCTGTCGTAGCAGCTGTTGTACCTGTAAAGCAACGTGTGGAGGGGCTCCAGCTTGCATGAAAATGATTTCCCCCAGGCATTGTCTTTGCTGAAGTGCCGGAATGACAAAGCTGTTCAACATGTGGCGATATTTCTCTCCGGTAACAGAACAGGTTACCGGTCCTGTCGGGGTAATGTTCTCATGGAAGAAGGGACCTATGATAAATTCCGCTGTGAACCCATACCAAACAGTTACCTTTGGCGAATGTAAGGGAATTGCTGTGACTGCATGTAGTGATGTGTCATCCCAGATTCGGCAGTTCTGGGTATTCACAGTTCCATTCAGGTAAAAGTGGGCCTCGTCTCCCCATATGATTTTCTACGGCCAAGCATCATCCACCTCCATTCTGTTAAGAAAAGTGAGAGCAAAAGTCAATCGCTTATCGTGGTCGGTGTGACGTAACTCTTGTTCACGGCTGATCTTGTACTGATAGAAGTGGATAAGTGGATCTTTCGTAAGATTTTATTTCCGTATTGATTTGCATTTGTTAACACTCTATTTTCTATTACACAGCGCCACATATTCCCCTAGGGGTGACATTTGGAACTAATTTTTTTTTCTCTGAATCCTTCGTCCCCCGTCTTGCTTAATCTTCCTACAAAATGTGGCGTCATTCTTGGTGATTCATCTGAACGCCAACAGATGGCGCAATGAAAAATCCAGAACTTTGAACTCTTGTTTATGTTCAGGGACTAGGCTTTCGTAGGGGATGCTTGAAGGAAACTTGTGCTTCCTGTAAACGCGCTACAAAATGTGTAGTTTAAACCTGTATACAAAAAATCTATTCGCTGTAATAAATATCGAGACGTGGATGAGGTGAGTCATTCCTTTATTTGTTATCATAATCCTTAATTAAATCAACAATTCTCGCAAATAGATCGCGCTACAGAACACTGTGAACACTGTCAGTTTAATTATGGCCACCCTGTATATTAAATAGAACATAAAAGAAAAAATTATTACCAGAATTTTGTAAGAGCATAAAATGAAAAGTTTATACTAATATAGGATAATATAGGAATATACTAATATAGGATAATATAGGATTATACTAATATAGGATAATATAGGATTATACTAATATAGGATTATATAGGAATATACTAATATAGGATAATATAGGATTATACTAATATAGGATATATATATATAAAGCAATGTTCATATGTACTCAATAAACTAAATTTTGCATATAAATGTATCGAGGCAAAAAATATCTCTTAAAGTTTCCCAACGATTAATCGTTAACAATTAATTCATTTAAAAGAACTTCTTTAATTGCCAAACATGCTTTCTATGACCTATTCCAGAAATAATATTAGTTACTCAAACCAACAATTTATTAAAATATCATCATCATAAAATTTCAGCATTACATAATTGCATATTTGTGCATTTGACGCTAATGATAAATAATGATGCCATCGTAAAAATCATATTAAAATTGATCGGAATTTTATTTATTGGACACATTTTTTAATAATAATTAATTCAAAAATGATCCCTTAAATATGCTATAAAAATTAATTTTCTGTAAAATGAAATGCTGTATGAAATAAAAGAATCGTCTGAGAATATTTGAAAAGATAAAATAATTCTTTTTTAAAAATTCGTTGGGAAAAGATATGAATTCTCAAAACAGAAGAAACTTTCAAGCCATTAAACTATCGCAAAAATTTGCCTAATGTATTGCTTAAAAGAAATTTGAATTTCATGAAGTAATTTAATTTAAAACGTTATTTGAATTTCTGTAACTAGAGTTGAACTCTTAATATAGAGTTTGCATTAATATAATAAGCAGTTTCATAAGGAAAAGTAGAAAAAAATATATCCCTGATATTTTACTTTCCTTAAAACTTTTATTCAAGAAGAAAAATAGATTACTACATTCCAGAAGTGCTTCCATTTTATGCATTTTTCTTTCATAACCAGAAAAAATATATTAGAATCTTGCAGACTGAATCTTCATTTTTTTCATAAATGAAATGAAATTCAAAAAAAAAAAAAAATGTTGTATTTGGGATTCTGAATTTTTTTTTCTGTTTCTCGTTAATTTTGTGACTCTTAATGATACTGTAGATAAAGTTCTAGTATTCCTGAACTTCTTTAAGCTTTTGAATTTTATTTAGGTCTATGAGTTAAAAAAACAATGCAATGAATTGATGTCTGAGGATGACAAATTAAATGATGATTTCTTTGGATTTAAAGCATATTCAGGATTTCGAACATACTCGTAGAAGTTTAATGCTCTTACTTGTCTTGCAACCAAGACTGCTTACTGCAGCGCCCTCTAACGGTCAAATGTAAAAAGCATATAAATCTATGCATACGTCATCGCTATGATGCTCCCATGGAATCACATGCTTCTATTTCACTGCAGGAGAAAATATTTATTCACCAGCTTCACCAAAATATGATCAAAACGTTGAAATGGAGAAACTAAAACTAAAGTTTTAATTCGTAGTTCAAAAAATATATATTTAATCCTCTGCAAGTGTTTGTAAAAATGTGATTCAATTTTAGTGGATGTATATTCTTCTATTATGTACATTATCTCATGATGATGACGAAATAATTAAATTTAAGCCTACTTAGGAAAGATGATGAAATAAAGAAGGAATTCAAAAATGGCACAATGACTGATCAAAATGACCAATTATTTTGAAATTTACAAAGCATCACAGAGTTTCATAAGACTGATTGGGCTGTATCAACATATAATGATATGGAGTTTATAAAAACAGCGATTTAAAATTTTCTTATAATTATCTTGTAAACAACTAAACATTTCATGAAACTAAGAAGCATTTAAATTTCATGTAATAATATATATGGTATTTTTAAAATGTCACTTTAATTTGGTTTCTTGCAATATAAAATTATTTGGCCGTATTTTAATTTAAACAATCTGCACGAATTTCGACTTTACTTATTTTATTGTGAAATGAAATCACAATTATAAGGTGTGTTGAAATGAAAAGGTACGAAACGACACTGTAGGTATAAATGAAGATTTTATTTAAAGTATACACCATAGGCCTGAGCACAACGATCCCATTGATTAACGAGTCAAAAGAATCCTTGTTCCCAGAATTCCTGTGGCCGTGACGAGACCCAGTCCTTTACAACGTAAGTGAGTTCGCCATTCCGAGTTGAAGAGCTTCCATTTTAGATGTTTTTGCAGGGAACCAAACACATGGAAACCTTAGGGCGACATGTCCGGGCTGTAGGGCGGATGGTCTAGCTGCTCCCACTTGCACTTGGCCAGTTCCGCCTGTGTGACCATGGAGTCGTGTGGACGCGCGTTATCATTGAGCATAACCACACTCCCGTGGATAACCCCGGTCTTTTGTTCTTGATGGAGCTGTGTAGTCTTCGGAGTGTTTCACAGTACACATTGGAGTTAATTGTTCTTCTGTGATGTGGAATTCAACAAGTTAGCGGATTTTGGACGGCGCTCTTTATAAGAGCCTATGATCTCTCCTGCGCATACGGGTACCCATCCATGCGCCGAGTTCCAAAACTTTTTTGCCATCTAGAAAAATTGAAAATTAAAAAAAAAGACTATATATATATATATATATATATATATAAACTTCCGATACTCCCCTCGTTTTCGCGTTCATTCTCATTTTCTTCTTTATGCTTCTTCGGACGATAACTTCTTACAACCCTACCCGTTATTGGCCGGACAGGACAATCAGGTACATGACGGACATTCATGTTAAGTTGTAACTTTTTGTTGACAAGTCACCAACTGTGAATTTCTCATTTTCGAATAACTCTGAAAGTGAAAAATTGATGCCTCGAATAGGATAAATCGCCAATTTTCTGTCGGTGTGTTTTGAGGCTTCAAGAACCCCAAACCAAAACAACATCATTTTCTCGCGTGATAACAAGTAGTGAGAAAAGATTGTAACTATACTCAACATGAAGGTTGGCAGCGCACTATTGAAATGCCGCTGTATTTAAAACATTTCTAATCGCATAAGTACCTTTAAAATTCAAATAAGCACAGCTTAGAGAACATTCCAGAAGATTTCAAGGTTTTTCCTATGTAATTATTTTGGGAATTTAAAATTTATACTTAATTTCATCGAAGTTCTACGACAAACGTAGTTTTAAACGTCCTACAATAAATTCTCGGTTTGCCATGGGCGGCCTTGACTGTTATATAAATGGTTATAACAATGTATTTAAATTTTTCCAACATGCATTAATAGATCGAAGCTTTTATGAAATTCTAGAAAAATAATTATTCCTCAATGTATAATTTGTGTTTTGTCATTTGCGACTAGCAACTATAGTAACACTTTCGAGGAACGGATTTCATTCTTGAATTTAATTGGACAAAACTGATTATAGCTGAAATATGTCAGCTGAGGCGTGAAAGCTTTCATCGCCATCTGTTATTTATTTTCTAAAACATAAACAGCAATTCATTCAAAACTTTATTGTAAGCTTTTTTGACGGAGACAGGTTTTTTAAATCAGATTTTCCACAACAGCGTTAGAATATGGAAAACTAAATTTGAAAATTTTATAACAAATAATCTGCGAATTATATACAGGGAAATACGGTATAATCAGTGTTTTGTCGTCTACTTTAAAGGATTAACATTGTCAAATCTTATTTATCCCCCCCCCCCGAATATATTCACTTTGACAATATCCAGATACATTTTTCATTTTGAAGAAATTCTTTACATTCATTTTCAAGATACTATTCTGTGGCATTTATTATGAGATAAGTCTCTCTGAAAAATAAAAAAGAGTCTAAAAACTTCCCATGAAGTATTCGAACGGAAAGAAAAAAGAAAAAGAAACTATTTTCTCTTCTCACAAGAACAAATCTTCCCTGGAATAAGAGGAAGAAGTTATAGCTTTACTGTTTGATTCATTTTTACTTTTCTCCCATTTTTCTTATCTTTAACTTTTCAGGGTGAAATTGATTTTACAGTTGTTGATAAAAAGAAAAGACGGATGCTAGATGTCATCGACGTATTTCGAGTGTATTTATCATCTTGGGATGTGTCGAATGAGAAATAGGGTTTCAATATTACATTCTGAATTATGAGAATAGCATACAAGATTCAAATGTAATCTTAAAAATTACCTCAATCCTTGATTATGCAACAGCATGCATAATATGAAACTAAAAAAAATTATGTTTCAAAACACAAATAAATTTTTTTAACGACCAGATTTCAAAAACTATCTCAGAAATTTACACGGTATTCAGCAAAGAGCAACCTGATTTCAAAATTAAAAATTTCGAAAATTAAGATGGATACAGGAATGAAATAAACGATATGTTTAATGTGAAAGCTGTAAAAATGAATATACATTAGTTTGGAAATTAGTTAAAAAAGCTGCTAACAGATGGCGCTGAGCATTTAATAATCTAATATATCAAACTGAGGAATAAAATTAAGAATTGAAAATTGTAAAAATACATCTAAATGTATTTTAACGGTAAAACATAATTGAAACTAAAAGTTTGAAAACATATTTGTTCAATTTCTGCATTTATCTTAAAAGTTTAAAATATTTTTAAAAGATGGTAAGAACTGACATTTCAAACATTAATGGAATTATTTGACAAATCACTATTGTTCATTTAATTAAAATGAAGAAAAAAATAATCTTGAATGTTTTAAATCCTCTTATAATATCTTTTGTTCTTCGTAAACAACTATTATTTTTGAAAAAAGTAATAACTTAAAGATGAATTGCTTTTAGAAATTTTGTTTCTTTTTTTGTAATAAAGTATTTTTGCTTATTTCAAACGAAATGTTTACAAACCATTATTTCCAAAATAATTTATTCATCTAGACATTGAAAGAGATTAAAATTTATTATTTCAAAGTTTTTGTTGAACCAAAAACGATAAGTCACGTGGTAATCTGCTCGGCGAAACCGTGACTTCCCTCAATATGACACTAACTCTAACTTTGACAAAAATTAGGTTATACAGAGGTGAACAATTTTTTTTTCATCTAAGAGTTTTCATGGTAAAATAAATATAAAAATCATCAATCTTGTATGAAATCTAAAAAAAAAAATCAATCAATAATTAAATCAATATTTAAAATTATTTGTTTCTACTTAAAAAAAAATCCATACATAAAAAAAGTTTCTTTTTTTCGTATGTGTAGGTAATAAATGCAGGAAATAAATTTTTGCAATCCAAAAATTAAAATAAAATAAGTAATTCAATAAAGTTTTCATGCCTGAATTTAATTCCATTTCTGATTATTTACTGTGTTTTAATAATTACTGTAATGACGGATTAATTTTATGAAATTTGAGACTTTTTACGGAACTAGATAGAGGAAACAAATATCAATAAATTAGAAAATAATTGTCTTAGACTAATGAAATTTAGTTTTCCGGAATAAATGTTGATGTAATTCGTAAATATGATGATGGAAATTGATGCTGGCATTGGAAATTTTGAGGTTTGTTCTAATTTCATTATATAGGCTGCCTAATCAAATTTTTTATTCAAAAATCTTGAAGAATACTTTAATTTCTTTTGAATGTAATTTTTCGAATACAGTTTTTAAGATTGTATCATAAACTGTTCCAAGATAAAACTGATATATAACATTTCGTGACTATACATTTTATTTTCATATACAGAACGGCATGCGAAATCTGGTTAATGCTCTTGAATAAATGTAATTTTGGGAAATTATTATTGAATAATTATTAATATTTGTTAGATCATGGAAATTCATATTAATGAATAGTTACACGAAAGTAATAAAAACGTAGAATACAAAACTAAGAAATGCTATTGTTACGGATACACTTCAATTACATACTAAGTCCGTAAATTCACCGGGTTTGCTTGTAGTGGGTGTATGGTGTGAAAACAATCAGCAGACTTCAGGAGAAAACAACGACAACGTTTATAAACATGAGGACACTAATACAAAGACGACAAATACACAGTCGAGACGAACACAGAAAACAGTAGTCTACAAGTAGTAATCGACCACAGCACACAAAGCGGCAAGACAGAATTCAGCGAAGGAAAGATTTAACATAGCGCCACTCTACGGCCTCTCCAAACGTCTACAATTTTCCACTGCCTCCTCGCTTTAGCTGTATCCGACTGCCGACTCACTACTATACGACTGGCTACAACACACATGACATGATGTTGCTTCTACAATAAACAGCAGGACTCGACATACCGCTCAGTTTAACAATCGCTTGATCTCCACACAGCGCTGCTGGACTATTCCGCCGTTGCTTTGTTATCCTCTGGACAACTCGTTTCACGACATCAACTCCAACTGACTGCAGATTGAGACTACTGGCTTTTCATAGTTCCTGGGAGGCGGATCGAAAAGGTTCTGGGCCAATCAGGCGTATCCCAGTTCCTATTGAATGAATGGTTAAAATTCTTAAAGTTTCCATCAATATCTATTTTCTCGCTAAAATCGCCAAATTCATCGCCAAGTAGAAATTTAGTTCAAATGGTAGCCAAGTCTGTCGCCAAGCTCTGAGATCACTGACGCAGCACCCAGCAGAGCTGATCGTAAATTGGTCTTTCCAGTGATTGACCTAACTCTGCTGGGTAGCAACATTACAGGTTTGTAACACTATTTTATTTAATATGTTATCTCAGGATAAAGCCAATACATTTTTTTTCCATATCTATATCGCTAGAAATCTAGTTAATGGTACTGAATGAATATATTTTAGTTAATAAATCATTGAATAATTAATTTTTACATTTAACAATCAGTGAATAATTATTATTTTTGTTCGATCATGGAAATTCGTATTAAACAACATTTACGCGCTAGTAATACAAAACGTAGTAAAAAAACTAATTATGCTATTTTAGATGGTGCCGATAAATTTGCAGAGCTTATTAATATTAATTTTATCTCAAAATATTATTCAAATGAATTTCAGATGCTAAAAATGAATATGGAAATATTTAATAACCTTGACTACAACTACGAGTGTTTTTATGCTTATAGCTTAATTATTTACTAATTAAGGAAGAAAATTAAAAGCATTCTCCTATTACTAATGCAAATGATTTACTTAATGGTGAATTGCGTTAGTTGCCACTGTTAATTTAATTCAAAAATTTAGCATTATCTCAATGCTATTAAAATAGGAATCTATAAATATTCATTCTCATTAATAATCATTTGAAAAGAGGGATAAGAAATGAAATATAACTTTGCAAAACTACAATCTGCTTTAAAAAGACTTTTAGCAATAAATTGAAAAAAAAATTATATTACGTATTTTTTGCAACTCATCGATTCCTTGTCTCGGAACATAGTCCTTTTAGATGTGGATATACATGTTGATCCACTAATTATATAAAGCGTTTAATTAGAGCTTCGTTGAAGCTTGAAGAAAAGATTAGGTTTCTATTCTTTGGCTTGCTCTTATATAGCATCATTTAATTTCATCATATCTTACAGTAATTGAAAACAGGATGTTGTCAGGCTGAAAGTTGAAGTTTAAATAACTACAGAAGTAAGGCAAATGTGGTTAATTTCTCTTGAAAGTTAAACAGGAAAGAAACCTATTGACTTATAATACATCTAAGTTACAACTCTCTTGTTCCACGTATGTGCTTTAAAGTCACTTTGTGCACAGGGGTGTAAACTGGTTTTTTTTTTTGGTATTTTAGCTACCTTTTCTAAAGTGTGATCGTTCAAATGGAGTCACTTTTTCAAAATACAGGAAAATATTTATCAAAAATGGAATGGGAAGTAAAAACGCGTATTTTTTTTTAACTCTCTCGTATACGTATAGTAGTATAGTAGTCGAGAAAAAATTTAAAATGGAGATTTTGACGAATCTCCAAGTTTTAGACTTCCCTAAATTCCATGCCTGTCCCTCTGAGACAAAGATAACGCGAAAATACTTTGATCTAGATCGTTGAAATTTAGATCAAAGAATTGAAAAATTATTTTTGTGCCGAATCTCAAAGTTTTAGACTTCCCTAAATTCCATGTCTGTTCGTCTGAAACAAAGATAACGCAAAGCTACTCCGATCTAGATTGTTGAAATCTAGATCAAAGAATTGAAAAATTATTTTTTTGACGAATCTCCAAGTTTTAGACCTCCCTCAATTTGATGTCTGTCCGTCTGAGACAAAGATAACGCAAAAATACTTTGATTTAGATTGTTGAAATTTGGTATATGGTCTTTGCACTAAATTTTCAGATTTCTATCAAACTTTGAGTAAAATCTACACAGAGGAAGTTCGTCTGTCCTGCTGTTCGATGTTCGAATGCAAGTTAACACGATAATTACAAAACGAAGAGAGCTAGATAGATAAGATTCGGTACATATATTGAACATCTGTAATGTAGAAATATGTCAAATTTTGAACCAAATCCAATGGGGGGTTCTCCGTCTGTCGCTCTGTACATTTTAAAACCTGTAAACGTGATAATTTAAAAAATAATTTAAATATATCAAATTTGGCGCGGGAATTTTTTGGCTACAAGCGCAGTTTTTTTGTTTCAATCGATTGAGTAAAACGTGTCTAAAATACAAATTTTATTTTTGAATATTAACCAAAGATGATATGATAGATTCTGTAAAAATGCTAAATTTAGAGTAAAAGTTAACATTTCTCAACTCTTGTTCGCCAATGCCCTGCAAGATGAGTATGTTTTAGGGAGACTACTCGAGCTGGTTTCATAAAGAATAAATGCAACAGAATCTAAAATTCAAATGAGGATTAATCTATTCTCTGAAAACAGACTGCAATGTGTTCTCAAGTCTCAAAGATATTTCACTATAGGAGGAACAAACAAAAAAAGTCAAGTATTTCACATCAAAATTTAAAAAACAACAACACATAGATCTCACAGACCTATTGTTTATTTTTTTTTACCTTCTGTAAAATATAAAAAAGATTGTGAACAAAAACTTCTTTTCAGTAGATCCGAAGCAAACGGCCAATAATCTCAGCAATTTTTTTAGACTCACGCTTCAAAAATGTCATCTCCTTCCTCTTTCCATGAAAACTAATCTTAGCTTATCCTTCAACAGTTGGGTCGGTCCTTTTATTCGGCATGATGGACTCTCAGTACTGGCTTTCTTTCTTGCAGTATTTTTTTTTGTCTCATTTTATTGAAAAACCTTTTTTACACAATTGGAAATTTTTGTGTTTATAATATAAAATTTATGTTTACATTTCTGTATGTTTTATATGCCTTGAGAAAGCAAGAATAATTGATGGGTTGAATCAATAATCCGAACAAGTGGGAGGGGGTCACTTCAAAACTTTCTCGCATATTTTCTAATAAATTTGTCATGCCAGAGAACGTCCTGCATGACATGGGCATACAATAGTTATGGAATAATAATCATTGGAGTGGCATTCTTACTGAATATATCGCGTGATCCTTGGCGAGTTTTTTGGCGATTTATTCCTAGTATGTGATTAATAGTATTTAAAAACCGAATTTGTGCTTCAGAACACATTTTTCTTTACCGATTAATACAAAACTTTTTTACTTAAAACTGCACAAAATCCCATACTTAGTTTCATATATTTAAGTCATAGCTTTTTTTTAAATTATCGAGTTTCCATATTTATACAGTACTGACCAACAAACAGTGAATCCATCTTTGGTTTTGTCTCAAACTTTGAGATGTGTCTAAACAAAATATGTTAAATCTGTGTACCGAATCTTATCTATATAACTCTCTTCGGTTTATAATTATTGTGTTAACTTACATTCAAACAACCGGACAGACGGACTTCCTCTGAATAGATTTTACTCAAAATTTGATGGAAATCCGCCCATTAGTTATAAAGACCTTATACCAAATTTCAACCGTCTAGCTCATAGTATTTTTGCATTACCTTTGTAGAAGACAGACAGACATTTTCTAAAAATATGTATTTTGAACTGAAGGAGGTGGAAACGTGGAGATTCGTCAAAATCTTGATTTTGAATTTTTTGATGATAACTCTTCTACTTTTTCAGGCTTTGATTTTAATTTCGTTCGAGATAGTTTTTGTTTTGTTTTATTCTACGTGCACGCAAGTGTGAACGTATTATTTTATTTAAAATGTACGTTTTGATTGCTTATATGGCTAGTTCAAGTGGCTAAAAGAACTTGCAGGAGTGGCATGAAAAGTATTTTATATAATGTCATTAAATGTGACAAAAATTGTCAACCGCTGTTAATGCCAAAATCTTGTCAAAATATTTAATAAAAATGTTTTTTAAAAAAAGGAGTTTTCACCTGAAAAATTAATATTATTCTGTAAAAAATGTGATTAACCAAATTTTAAGAACAGAAGGCTTCCATTTATTCATCATAATTTAATGTTCTGAGTACTCACACTAAATAAAAATTACTGTTCACAATAAAAGTGTTTTATTGTGAATCCAAGAATAAACGTTACGAATCCAAGAATAAACGGTACGAAGCAAAATGTTGGATTATTTGGAGTATAGGAGAATTATGTGTGTAATTTGTTCTACTTGTTTTTATTTTATTGGTATGGATATTAAATGGTAGTTTCCTACCTAGAATGACTCCAAGAATTCAAATTCAAGATTATCCACATCAAGGAATGTGAGAGATCTTAGCTAGTTTGCTGAATGGCCTTTTCGGACAAGAATTGTTTTTATTCTTTCAGTATTAATTGCAACCTTCCAACTGGCGCATCACTATTTGAGAAATGGATTTGAAGTATGGGAAATAAATTTGATATTGCTTCTCTGAGTGATGATCGCAGAATGACTATCAATGAGGCAGCTAATTATTTCATCTGAGGAACAGAAATTTCTTTTGTAGGAATCTGAATTGAGTATATTTTATAATGTTGCACACAGAAATCTTCCCAGTAAAGAAGGAACTTTATTGGCTTTAGCTTGAAAGATTTTGCAAATAACATGAGATAATTTTTAGAATTTGAAGTTTTTTAAAAATAAGTTATATGCCTTAATTTGAAGTTGGTAAATAAAAACTTTAACAATTTGAATTATTTTTTTATGGGGCATTTACTATTCAAGAATTCTAAATTCGCAAGCCCAGAGAAATGAACAGTGGTTTGGTTTTATTGATTATCTTATCACTTATATCTCATCACGGATTTACAAATAATATTCCAATCTATAAGCACCATTATTTCAAAATATCATATTTGGATGAATTTATTTTGATGTATAGTTAATAGATATCATATATTAAAAGTTTTTGGTTTAATGCATTTCATTTGTATCGTCTGTTGTTTAATGATATGTTTAACGGAGCACCTAGCCCCTAGGGTTGGGCCTTAATCTCCGGTATATGAAAGGACTCGTCATAAAAATTGCGTTCAGTATTTGCCGTTATCTTCTTCGAAAAACTGACTGACTGACTGACTTTAGATGTTTTGTTGAGTGCCAGTGTAAAACACTTCTACTCAGTATGAATGTGACTGTGGTACCTGAATTAGAGACCCTGAGAATTTTTAGCTATAAAGCATATTAAGTGCGGTCATGAGACCGGGTGAAATGTGAGCGATGTTGAGGTGCGTAAAGGTGGACAGTAAAAATAATAGTGAATTGGTGCAAAATGAACAGGTGGAGAAACTGAAAATTGGCTACAGTGTTACGGAAGTTTGAGTGGTAAAATCTTGGACCAGAATAGTAGATTTTGATGGAGAGCCTGTGCGATTAAGTAGTATTAGCAGGAGATGAAGTGGGAGGTGCTTGATGAAGCTCAAGTTTCTATTGGCTGTCAGGATGTCATAGGAGGTGCAACAAGGATTCGGGAAACGTTGCCAGAGCAATTGGTTAAATATATGAAAAAATTAAAGTTTAATAAATAAAACAGAAAAAAAAAAAAACGGGGGGTTAAAGCAGAATATTTGTATCGTCTGCTGTTAAGGATAATCAATTTATTATTTTTAATTTACATGCAAAATTGTGGTGGTGCTTTTAAGAATGTTTTTATAACGTTTTACTTTTTATTTAAGATTTACTTTGAATATTATTTGCTTCACTCTGAACTGCATATTACAAGAATTCCGCTTTCTTATAACTTTTATTTGCTCTTTATTCGCTTCAAGGAGACAATCTGAACAATTGGTACTTTATACAATGGAAGAAAAAATGGATTTGACATGAAGCTTCATAGTGGTAATTGCATGTGGGATAAATATTCTTGTTGTTGTTGTGGGTGATCGCTTCGGTTTAAAAAAAACAAAAAAAAAAAAAAAAACAATCAACCGAACCTTTATTTATAAGAGTTACATTTTACAACATCAGATTTATAACATCAGTTAAAAAAAAGTGAAAAACATAAAAGATAGGAATGTTCCCTAGTAAACTTTTAATGGTTCATTGGCTAGCGATTAAAAATTATTACAGTTCCAGAGGGCGCTGCGCTAGCGGCCAAGAACAGTCAATTACAATTAATTTCGCCGAAGCAATGAACAACTGCCTACTGGCTCTAAACTGTGAATTTTTCAATTCAGGAGGGATTCTAAAATGCTAATTTAAGAAAAACAAGTAGTTTTTACTGACGTTTGAATGAATGTGCCTCTAGAATTTCTTAAGTTGATTAGAAAGAGCCCTTGTTCAACAAGTTGAGAAAAAAAGTCGATTGAAATTTTTAAACAACTTGTTAAGGTTTAAAATGTGCAAACAAGACTATCATTAAATCATTAATTATAAACAACTTTTCTGTACGATGAAATAATAGTTTTCTTAAACAATATATGGTCAGAAACATAATAGAGAAACCAAACATCATTTAAAAAAAATCCTGAAGTTGTCCCAATTTAGTAAATTTATAAATATCATCACAATTTTCCTTCAATGAAATTTGTTCGATTTTACTTCTAGTTTCTTGAAATTTTCTTCACAATAATAAATAACATAGAAAGTAAATAAATAATTATTGAACCTTCATATTTTACTTTTCTTAAATTTCACATTTTTATACTTTTTAATAACCTGAATTTTCACGAGTTATTATCAATGACATTTTGTATTTGAATATACAGAACTTAATTATGTTCATTTTAGAAATCCGCGTGCTTTTTCTTTTGAACGATTTTACATGCATATGTGTAATACGATAGAATAAAAAAAAAGAATTATTAAGGGGTTCTTTGGCTCATTTTTCTTTTAGCCATTTTTTTTTTCGACGTTGATATTCATCTTCGAATCATATCATTTTGCCTTTTATTCGAAATTTATCTCTTTTCTATATATTTTTTTGGTTAAGAATAAATATATTTTCTTCCATCTGCCATTCCACCTCAGTTTTGGAGGAATTAAAATCAGCTGTCAATTATGCTACAGTGTGGAGTTTTTCTGTAACTGAAAGTTGACGGTACTTTAAATTTTGAATTTAGTTATGTAAGTCAATAATTATGATTTTGGATCCTTTAAACTTCGTTATATCACAATAAAGGATGAGCCAAAACCAAATTGGAATCAGTGTTCCCAAACATTATTTTAAAAAAATATTTTATAGAAAATAAAAAATATATAGACAGAGCAGATATTTAAAAATATTTTTAATATTTGCTAAATTGAAAATATACATAAGATAGCAAAAATGTTTCAGCAGTAAAAAACGTTTATAAGTCAGTAAAAGAAATCGTTTTCTTTATTTCGAAAGTACAATTTGTGAATTCTTCATTCTTCCGATCAAATAACAATACTTATTTTAGCTTTCATTTATTACAATATTTCCAACTGAAAAAAAGACACATAGCAGTATATTTCTTGAAACTCTAACCTCTGCCACATTTCATACCTGAGGTGAAAAATAAGAGGAGAAATCAAAGAAATAGCCTCTTCCCACTTCACGCAACGTTGAACCGTAAAGCTTTATTCCAAGAAAGTTGAAAAGTTTCGAGTTTTTCTTTTTCTTTCAAAGCAACTGAAAACTTTTCGCCATGGTAAGCTGCAGCTATAAAAAGTTTATTCTACTCCAGGGAGAAATAGGACCGATTCCAGGGACAACGCTCTGCCAAGGATTTGGTCGCAGAATTATATAAATGTGCCATTTGTTAAGGAGTATAAAAATCCTCTCACTTATTTTAGTTTCCTGTGAAAGAGCTATCTTTAAGTGTAAGATAACGCGAGGACTGTTGAACTTGCTTTGGTCCAGAGAAAAGATGAGCTTGAGAATTCATAAAAGACTTTATTTTCATGAGAAGGAAACTTGTTATTGTAAAATTAACCGTTTTGTTCTTGATCTTAAGCACGCCGAATTTTTATTAAAAATATATACAAAAGATACATCGCAATTTATTTTCAGACCACATTTCCATTTGGAATTGCATTCTTGAATTTAAGACATCATGTATTTTTTTTGTTTGGTATTTTATTCAATTGTTTTTGTATTCACATACTATTGAAATTTCATCTTTTCATTTATACACCATTTAATACAGTCTTTTTTAATACGTCTCTTAAGATCTAGGATGGAGGTGTGGTATTTAGTTAAATTGTAAATTGTAAACATATCACAAGGATGTATTTAAGAAAATCATATTTTTCATTATAGAAGATTATTTTTTTAATATTATAGAGTTTCGTCCACTGTCTCTGTCGTTTGCTAATCCAGATTTCGTTCGATACTATACGCGATGTTAATTAGTTCCAGTTAGCAAGTTTTTATACTTCACCAGCTTTTCGTTCAATTTTGGGAAGCTTAATCTGACAATTGTTAGAAATTGTCTTCTGTCTCAACGTAAACCTATGGTTGCTTTATGAAGTGACGTAGATGTAATTCACCGCAATATCATGTATCACAGGAATTGCTACACGCCCCCCCCTGAACATTAAGCTAATCTATTCTTATTTTACGGAATCCGTGAATAAGTTTAGAGCCCTCATCCTCTGCTCTCTTTTCCTGGTTGTTTTTTATAGCGTGGCGTGGAAGATGAGCAACAGTGTTAGCGAATGCACCGTCCTCGTCATCTGACAACCGCTCCAAATTTTGTTTTCCCCTCCGAAAACTAACAATACTATTCTTCTATTTTGTAATCTATATATTATTTTAAAATCTTCATCCTCAGCCTACTCTTGACTATTTATGTTTGGAGGTTATTTTGGAGGTTCGCAGCACACACATGAAAATTTTAAATAGGAAAGTTTTGCTCTCGTGTTATTATCTGATATCTTACACGTAATACAAAATAGTAGTTTGAAACTTCATTTGTCATTCAAATTTTTCTGTGACACACACACAAAAAAAGGAGGTCTAACATTCATCTTTAATTTTTTTGTCCGTATGTGACATCAATTTCCTTTCTAAAAATTACTGATAAGAGAAATCAGAAAAAAAAATCAAAATGAATGAGTCATAACTGCTTTCTTCAAACTCCAGGAAAAACTTGTTATCATGAAAAGAGAGAAAATAGTTTTTAATCAACCGAATAGCTTCAGATAGATGTTTTATACTTTCTTTTATACACCAGTGAAACTATATTTTTCTCATAATAAATACCAAACATTAGAATTTTGAAAATGTTTTTTAAAAAAAAGTTCTTCGAAATTGGAAAAAGAATTTTCTGAACTTTACGAAAGAAAATATTTTTCTTTTTTGTGGTGTAAAGCACGCATAGTGAATGAAATTAGTATTTGTTTGTGAAATTATTTTTTTAAATTTTTTATCATCATTTTAATGATTTTTAAATTTTAACATTGATACTATTGTGATGATATATATATATATATATATATATATATATATATATATATATATATATATATATATATATATATATATATATATATATATATATATATATATATATATATATATACAGATGCAATATTGTAGATTGTTATCTGCTATTAAGATTATCGTCCAAAAGTATCCTATCAAGTTGCAAAGGAAAGTCCTAAGCATGAAAAAAACCCAAGTGTAACTAATAAATTTGTAATATAACAATTAAAAAAGAAATCTATTAACATTGACTATTCTTTTACTGACACTTTTGAAACTTTTTCAGTGAATTCTTCAACATCACAATTTGAGACCGCGAGGTTCAAATTAAAAACAGAAAACTTTTCTGAGAAACTGTAACTTTAAAATAGTCGAATTTAAATCGCAATCTCTTCCACGCGCTTAAAAGTTGAATATAATGAATATAAAACATTTCATTTTGCATCACCGTTTAGCAAAAAAAAAAAAAAAAAAAAAAAAAAAAAAAAAACGCTGAAACATTTTTAGACTGAAGGACCGTTGGCGTATCAAAATGAAAATTCTTGCATATATTCATAGAAACATATTGAATCCTTCAGTTAGGGAAGCAGGTATATTCCCTGATCCCTCCCCTTCCTTTTCCAAATGCATTACCGGCAGAAACATATGAATATACGAAACTTCTCTCTATTTCAGGCTGGAATCTCAAAACTCCGTCTGTCTGTCTTCCCCTTCTCACCCACATTTCCCATTCTAAACAAACAGACTGACGGAATGAAAGCTTCCGCCACTTCTTTCATTTCGGAGGTCTCAAGGGGATGGGGTGGAGATTCCTGGAATCTCCGAACACGAAATGCTGGAATGGAGTGTTATTTTACTTTGACACAAACGCATATTCATTGAAAGGTTTTGGGAATTTGCGATTAGTTTTATCATCAATCTCTGCAACAAATGGACCGGATTTTCTGAATTCCCTGAAGAGAAAATGATTTTGGAAGCATTTCGATCTTATCATAACACTTTTCTGTTGATTTGAATGTCAGCACTACTTTGTCTATTGACAGATTAAAAATGTATCGATTTATATTTTTATTTTGTTGTAACATGTAAAATTTCACTGTATCGCTATAAAGACATGCAAAAGTCTTTGGTCTTCTAAGCATTAAATTCTGTTTATTTAAACTGATCCTATTAATATTATTCTCAGTATTTTGATACTTTCGTCTTATAAATTTTTTCCAACAATCCCTCAATATTTTAACTATCCCTAGACATACGATTAATTTGGATTTTCTATTTTAAACACCACAGAATTGTTTGCAGTTTCCCTTGAAAATTTAACTTGCTATATAAACTAATATGTAACCGATATTGTAATATTACTGTAGGACTTGAATTAGCAATAATAATTACTCATTACTATTGACTGCATAAGAGGTCAGTATGACACAACTTGACCACAGAGTAACGAATCTTGTAATCTATTTTAGATCCAGCAATGGAACCTTCTAATTTGAATCAGCAATAATAATTACTCACTATTGAGTTCATAAGAGGTCAGTATGAGACAACTTGACCACAGAGTAACGAATCTTGTAATCTATTTTAGATCCAGCAATGGAACATTCTAAATTGAATTAGCAATAATAATTACTCATTACAATTGACTGCATAAGAGGTCAGTATGAGACAACTTGACCACAGAGTAACGAATCTTGTAATCTATTTTAGATCCAGCAATGGAACCTTCTAATTTGAATCAGCAATAATAATTACTCACTATTGAGTTCATAAGAGGTCAGTATGAGACAACTTGACCACAGAGTAACGTATCTTGTAATCTATTTTAGATCCAGCAATGAAACCTTCTAATTTGAATCAGCAATAATAATTACTCACTATTGAGTTCATAAGAGGTCAGTATGAGACAACTTGACCACAGAGTAACGAATCTTGTAATCTATTTTAGATCCAGCAATGGAACCTTCTAATTTGAATCAGCAATAATAATTACTCACTATTGAGTTCATAAGAGGTCAGTATGAGACAACTTGACCACAGAGTAACGAATCTTGTAATCTATTTTAGATCCAGCAATGGAACATTCTAAATTGAATTAGCAATAATAATTACTCACTATTGAGTTCATAAGAGGTCAGTATGAGACAACTTGACCACAGAGTAACGAATCTTGTAATCTATTTTAGATCCAGCAATGGAACATTCTAAATTGAATTAGCAATAATAATTACTCATTACAATTGACTGCATAAGAGGTCAGTATGAGACAACTTGACCACAGAGTAACGAATCTTGTAATCTATTTTAGATCCAGCAATGGAACCTTCTAATTTGAATCAGCAATAATAATTACTCACTATTGAGTTCATAAGAGGTCAGTATGAGACAACTTGACCACAGAGTAACGTATCTTGTAATCTATTTTAGATCCAGCAATGAAACATTCTAGGATGGTTCATTTTCATGTTTTTGTTGCATGCCAAAATAAATCATAAAAAAAGCAATAGCTGAACTATTATTGAACCTATTTCATCGCGAATAAGCAATGCCTTTATTATATATAGCTGCGCAGTAACATTCTATAATACATTGAGTCTTTAATAAACACATTAGCTTACTGTTTTTCTTGTGATTTTTTTTCTGGTAAATTTACGAAAATTATATCCAAATTTAATAATAAAAAAAGTCCTAAATTAAATTATTATTCTAAAATTTTACCACTGAGGCGAATTAACTTATATTTTCTGATATGTGAAAGAAGTTAGGAAGTATGTGTGGCCGACGAAAATTAATTTTCTTTAGGAAACAAAGAGCATATGCCATTTTTACTTTCTCATGTACGGAGTATAGAAAAAGTATTGTAATTGGCAAATTCAAATTCGAGGTATTGACAAATTGCCATGTTTTAGAGTTCCCTGTATAGGCCGAGATAGCCTGGTTGGTAGAGCGTTAGATTCGCGTCACTTAGGTTGCGAGTTCGAACCGAAGATTCCCCGCGTGCTTCGTGGCTGACGTGTGTATAAATCTGTCGTCGTCACAAATTCCTCCATGTCGAGAGTAATACCACTAGGGGCACTTGATCAGGAGTGATCGTTCTCTGACTCAGGTCTAAATTACGATCTGTGGATGAGTAAATGAAGTCCGCCCCGTGAAAAGGGTTGTGACGTGTGTGTAGCTAAGTCGTTCTCTTGGCCCTTGACGGCGCTACTATAAAAACAAGAGGCGCTGCCCCACCGGCTTAAAAGCGCTGTCTTCGTAACAGCGGGCTTGTCCATGGCAAGTGCCATAAGAAACAACGACAACAGAATTCGCGGAGTTCGAAAAGCGTAATTTTGGAAAATGTTCGTCTGTTTATCTGAAACAAAGATAACTCTAAAACCATTTGAGCTAGAATGTTGGAATTTCGCATACGGTCTTTACCCCAAATTTACAGATTTATACCAAATTTTGTCAAAGGATGCCTGCCTGTTCAGCTGTTAAAATATAAATTAACACGACAACTACGAAACGAAGCGAGCTAGATAGATAAAATGCAGTAAACAAATTTAGCATCTATAGTGCAGACACTTAACAAATTCTGAGCGATGTCAAACAAAGGTTTAATCATCAGTCGGTGTGTTCTTCTGCACTTTCAGAAACACTGCACTTCAGTAAACGCGATAATTTAAAGACAGAATGATTTAAATATGTCAAATATAGTTTGGGATTTTATGTCTGCAAATGCAGTTTTGTGTCAAATCTTTCTTTCAATCGATTGGGAAAATCCGTCTGAAACACAAATTCGATTTTCTTACTTTTAATCGCATGATAGTAATTAATCGACAAAAAAATTGCTAAAGAATGGTATTGCAGATTCAATGAAAATGTTAAATTCACTCCAAAAACTAATATTTCGTAACTATTATACGCCAAGATCATGCAAGGCGTTCTTTGGAATTAGGTCTCTGAGTCTTAGAGAGTTTGCGAGAAAGTTTTAGGGAGACCAATACCGTTGGTTTTAGTGTATGAAATATTGGGAGGTAAAAAACAGAAAGTTTAAAAGGTTTGCAATCTACGAGAATCAAAACTACTGGAGTAAAATTCTAATTTTAATAAATGAGCTATCCTCAAGTTTAGTTAGTTATATTAAAGTCCAGTTTAAAGCAAGGCTAGGGCTAATTTGGGGCGGATCTCGTAATTTTCAGCCACGGTCAGATGACAAGGAAGACATCTGAGCTGTCGCCCCACTTCCATACCACACCAGCAGGAATACGTTTGTCCCCGACGGATTTAACGTACACCAGACCCGCTTACAAGACAGTTCTTTGGTGGAAGCGGGTATCGAAGCTAAACACCTTCCCTTTCCGAAGCCGTGACCTTACCACCAGACCACCACAGCCACCGGATGTTCGCAACTTTTAATCTCTCTTTTGGAGTTCAGCTACATGGATATTTAGACAGTAAAGAAGTAAGGAGAGTTTCTGTAAAGTTACTTAAGAAAATCTTAATTATCTTAAACTATATTTTATGCTCGAACATTTGAATACTTTAAGTAGCATCAAGTAATCTCAGTCAATAACATGTTTCCTTGATTATATTCTGAATGTTCTTGAAATTTACTTTTAAGTCTTTCTACAATATATCAGGCAGATCGTCTTCTTAAATTGCAATTAATTTCTATTCACTACTTCAGCAGACAATTTTCGACAATGTATATAAAAATACCGATGAAGAAAGGATTCTAAAGATATAGTATGGAATAATTAACACGCCCTAAGATAGTTAATTTAACATTTTATTCACATGTGAAAGCAATATCCATACAACATTGATATTTTAATATTCCTTTTTCCCAAATTCGAAGTAAATCATTCCTAAAGAAACGGAATTATTTTCTTTAGATTCTCGCTCTGAAGAATTTAATTGGCAAGTGCTTTTTCAAAGGCACGTATTATTTTCTCATCAATCTCTAAACGTCTGTAATTTTTCCTGTTTCTTTTCATATTTTTGTTTCTAACTAAAACCATTCATCAGTTTTTAGTAATTTTATCCATTATTTTATCAGAAAAATTAAAGCAGGAATGTACTATATTATTAAGAATTGACATGGGTATTCTTTTCTACTTCCTTAATTGTTATTATCCTTTTTCACAGTGTTTTAATTATTTAGTTATTGCAAATATTTTATGGACATCGAATGAACCATTTTATACATTTCTTGAAAAAATACAAAAAAAAAAAGAAGTTTGTGATGAGGTGGGGTACAATGAAAAAAAAATAACTAAAAAAAAGTGCTAAAAACTATGATTACTGCATAAGGTGAGCTGTATTGTTTTACCTGAGCAATATTAATATTATTTTAGATTTCTCTGTCGTATTCAAAAATTAGGCTTCAGTAAATCTTACCTCAGAATATGTGCGTCTAAATTTGATTTGTTTTTTACAGTACACTTGTTGAATTTTCATTTTTATTATTCAGTATAGTCCAATTCTGCAGAATACAGTCTTATTTCGATTATTTATTTAATAATTCTTGTTATTTTTTATTTCTCCTGTATTGTCCAGCAAAGCTAATAAACGATCTTTATTTCGATTATTTTAAAGCTTGAAAGAAGAGGAAAGTACCATTATGCGTCATAAATAATTATAATAAAATGAAAAAGAATTTTATGGATTTATTGTCATAAGTGGGAAACGAGGTATTTATTTAAAACACATGAATGCATGGCCTTTCTAATTAAAAGCATACCTAACCTTATTTTTTTCTTACGAATGTATATTTAAATTTGTCATTTTTTGTTCAAGTAAAAGTTACGGAGATGTAAGGGATTTGAACTGCTTCTATGTAATACTTCCACACATGTGTCTTAAATGATTCTTACATTTTCTTACACCAGATCTCATCTGTTTTTCACCTGTCATCCAGGAACAATATCTGCTTCATTTCACTTAAAGCGTTCCAGACATAAAAATCCTTCTATTGTTAGCAACCTAAATACCTCCTTTTCAATTCTTGTTTCTTTTATCCCTTTTGTCCTGTTCTAAACGTGTTAATGCGGCTCACAGACATCATTATAGCGATACCTCTGAAAACGACTGAAAGCAGTTGTCTGGAATCAGTATAGAGTTGTTCGGAAGCAACCTCTTAACCTCGCAACACCATTCCTTCTTTGCCCCCCCCCTTATTCTTCTTCCTTTTAAGACTGTATCACGTGATCCGCGTCCTAAGGACTGGCTTCGAAAGCAGCTGCTGTGGATTCTGTTCGCGATCAATATGAAAAGAGTGTGGTTTGATTTGTGCACAGACATTTGTAGTTTCTTATATAGGCAGGTTAAGCATTGGCTTTGTGAAAGAAATCTAGCAAACTGCAGGTGGTTGCAATTTTTTTTTTTTTTTTTTTTTTTTTCCGTGGAGTGGGCATATGAGGTATTAGATCTTATATACTGCTTTACTTTCACAGTCACAGCCCTGTATCGGAAAAGATTTATTCCGATTTCTGCTTGGATTTGCCATACCGGATTTTGAATTCGCTTATATCTTTCAGAAATTAGTGCTGCACCAGTATTTTATGATTACCTTTCAAATTATAGTCACTAAAGCCTTTATTTCATTGAATTCGTTTTATATCAGCCAATAATTTATTTCTCTAGGTTGTTGTTTACTGTTTATAAGTTATGTAGTACACTATTAGTCCCTTTACATTAAGAAAATTGTAACAATATTAGGATGCAGACATTTTTTCCCTATTTTTGGAATAAATTGTCAGTTATTTTGAATTTTTTTCGCATGCGTGTCTGACTGGCAATCATTTTTCAGTCTTTGGCGACAAAATAGATATTACTGAAAGATTCCGGAGTTTAGTAATTGAGCCAATAGGAACTGAGATACGCCTGATTGGTCTAAAATTACACTCAAAAATATAATTATTTTGATTCAAAGAAAAAGGAGATTTTTTTCCCTAGAAACAGCTAATTTATTAAAAAAAAAAAAAAAAAAAAAAAAAAAAAAAAAAAAAAAACTGAGAGAATTCTTGTTCTTGAAGTTGTAAAAGAAAGAAAATTATTTCTTTAAGCCAGTATTAAAGCTAAATAAATAAATGTAAGGCCTAAAGAAAGAGATGAAAGAAACGGGGAAAAATACAATGTAGTAGAAAAACGGTTGGAACATTTCAGATTTCTAATTTTTCCTGCGATTGCGAATGATCCTTTTCTGTCGGCCTCCTGCTTTTGAGCAATGTTATGCTTAACGAAACAGAATTTCGTCATAAGCAATCAGTTGCATATTGAACTACAATTAGAAATAGGGCAAAGCTTAATTTCAATTTTAATTCAGATTTCAGTAGCTGATACAATTTTCTCCACCAGACATTAGTTGTAAGATGGTATTATGTAAAATTAATTTTCATCTTTAATTACCATATTTTATCGTACAAAAGAGAACGGAAAATAAATAAAAATAATATTAACTGAAGAACTGTAGAGCAGCCTTTCCAATTTGCATATCACTACTAATTTATAGTAGATGCCTTGTCGAATATAGGAGACATTTCGCTAACGAAGCATCTCTTCACTCTGCTCCTGTTTGCAAAAAGTAGAAGATTCTACGTAAGAAAAATCAGGAAACAGTTGTTTTGACTAATCATCGATTTATTCACCTCGAGCCAATCCTTATTTTTTAACAATTTCTGATAAGCAATTCCATATCACAGTTACGAATATTTTTTTAAAGACAATAAATATGTATTTCTTTATAAAATACTGATTTCACGAGAAACTCGCTGGGATCGTTAAAATAAATTTGCTTTGTTTTTCCATATCTATAGCTATTGATCGCTCGCACGCCACGTGAACGTCTGCTTTTTCTGAATGCCAAGCAAACAAAGTCTCTTCTGAAAACTTTCAAGACAACGGGAAGGTGCTGCCATCTGAGGTTAGGAAGGGGAACTAATCCCGATATACATGCATATATTCTCCAATCCAGGGCATTGTGGTTTTAAAGTTCTATACGAAACGGCAGTATTTAAAAGAAATGCTGGCAAATTTCAATTAGTGATAAGTAGATTTGCATTTGCTGTCGAACCGAAAATTGTTACAACTGGCGTTGAATTAATATCTTCTTTTTGTGTTTTCTTTTTCAAACAAAAAAAATATTTATTATTATTATTATTTTTTGAATTCTTCTCGAATTTTCATATCAGAAACAACATAAAAATTTTTTCCTCTGCTCCTTTGTAATGATATAAGACGAAAGATGTAAGTGACAAAAATAAACATTGTTTATCAGATTAAAATATCAAAACAGCCATGCTTTATAATGTCTTAAATGGGGAAAGTGCTCTAATAGTCCTTCAAGTAGAATTAATAAGTTTGTAAATAGATTGTTAATGTAAAAATAAAGTTGTGAGAAACAAAATAAATTTTACCGAAGAAACAGAGACTTCTAAACCCTTTCGTTTTTCCTTCGCACAATGGTTATAATTTTCATTCTTCATATATATCTTCATGTATTTGAATAATTTTTAAAATTTGAAATTTCATTTTTACTCAGTTATAAATAATATGCAATAACTGATTTAGTTTATCAACAAAAGCTTGTTTCAAACAATTCTGTTCAACAATTTAAGATTTCAATATTTCGTGCTATCGAAATACAATTCAATTTCGTACTTAGTGATTTTTTTGTTTCTTTACTAAAATTCAAAATAGTACCAAAGAAAAAAAAAGTCAACAGTAACTTAGAAATGTAACTACTTTTGTAACGCCACCACAAATGAAAATACATTTAATGTCTTAAATGTTACATTTTCTCATTTTTTTTTCAACCGCAGAGAACTATCCTGAAGAAGATAGGTAACAACGGCGATAAAAGTCATTCTTCAAGAAATTACCGCAAAAAGCTTTTTTCAGTTAGATGTTAAATGTTTTCTTGGATTCTGCCACTGAGATATTTATCGCCATAAAATTGCGCTTTTTTCATCGATTATTTTAGTTAGTTTCTGATATTCAGTCTTTAATCTTTGTTATCTAGAATAGAGGAAACAGATTTTCTCAAAATAGCATTTAATATTGGAGTCTTAAATACCAATTGTATCGGCTCTATCAATGAATTTTTCAAACATCATCTTACAAATTTTCAAAATCAACAAATTTCTTTTAATGACATTTAAAAAAATTATTTTTGAAAAATTTTAAAACAATTTTTTTTAAGTAGAAATTTTTGTTGAATACATTGTATTAAAAAAAATTAACAAAATAGTCAAAATAGGAAACGAATCTATTTATAATTGCGAATAAATTATTGTCGAGTGTGTTGTATTTCTTATTCTTCATATTTCATATGCTTATGTCTATTAGCGGAAAAAAATAACAAGAAAGTATTTTTCAAGTGCACGCACTTTTCAGTCTGCTATCAAAAAGAATTAAACGAGTTTCGAAGAAAATTTGGAGGGAAAGACAGAATTGGGTTCATCATTTCTTACCGGAAATGAAATATAAATCTCTCGAGTGGAAACACTTTAATTTTCCAAATCGAAAAATATATTCACCAGTTTCATCAGCAGGGGAGGTTATTTTTCATTAGAGTAGGGGACGTAAAATCTGCAGAAAGCCGCTGCTGATGCATCTTCCTATTGTGAAATCTACAAGATGCGAAAATCTCTAAAGGATTGATGACTATGTTAACTTCCGAAAAACATTGTGTTCCCGGATAACAAGAAGATACAGAAAGTAGGAAAAATATTGGAGACCTTTTACGTAAGAAACTTGAATAACGTTCGGTTAGATTATTTGGATTGGGTCATTTTTGTCTAAAGTACAAATACAGTAGAGGCATAAGACATTAAAAAAAAAAAAAAAAAAAAAAAAAATACATGTTATGAATGTGAAATATGAGATCGCTAGCTAAAATTCAAAAATTCTTTATGAATTATATATCATATACCCAAAAGAAATCAAAGCCATGTGAAATATTAAACTGAAATAAAAAAAAGTTTTTTAAAATTTTTTTTCCCGAATTAGATAAAAATTTATAAAACTAAAAGTACACTAATATTATAAACATAGTGAAACATGTTTCAGAGAGGAAAAACTATAAAAGTTTATACATCATTTGAAAGAGAAATTCAATCGCTGCGATCTCTTTATAGTGTAGTTTTTGATATTTTTATCACGTACAGGAGTCATAAAACGGAATATATAAAATGCTTTAAAATCAACTAATCGATATACAGACTTTGGGACTCCCACCTGATATCCCAGATCTTGCACCTTGCGATTTTCCTGCTTTCCGCACGTTGAACCAAGAGATTTCAAACCATTCTTATTACTCGAATGGCGAAGCGATATTTGTAGCTCTACTTGATTTTTGAGGGTTAAATAAGAATTCTTTGCAGAATACATAGAAAATTATATGCTACAATTTGACAAAGGTAAACTAAAAAGGAGGTGATTTTATCGAAAGGTAGTTCTTACCTGAAACTTAAAAGTAAATGCATCATTATAAAATTTCGAGCCTGTTTCATTTGTATTTCCACTGATTTAACTTTCCAATCGATTTATGAAGTGTATAACAAAGTCCAAACTCTCTTTGTAGGCAGTAATATATTATACATGCGCCTGCAAAACAAGTTGTATATTTAATCTTGATAATTCATTCATCGTTAAACAAAAATTATCGACCTCTGATTTATAAAAGTATACCCTGAAATCTCTATGTGATTCCTATATGACCCCTGTTTTTACGTAATTTAAAAAAAAAATCTCCATTGCAGTTAGTCGATTGTTAAAGATTCTTCAGAATATACTTTATAACATTTATTTTTCAATGATTATGTATGGGAATTGATATACTATACAGAGCGATTAAAAGTAGAAAGAGAATACGAAAATAATTTATTCTTAAATAAAGGAAAATAAAAAGTTCTTTTTACGAGGAAGGAAAAAATTAAATCTGATTTTTTTTTTGTTAAAACCAAAATTAAACAGTAGCATTGTTGTAATCTAAATCATGCAATTTTTCTATATTTATCAGCTCAAACATATTTATAGAAGCAATTTAAAATGTTCAGTGTGTCATCATTTACTTAGAAATTTTGTAGTCAGATTATAAATTATACCTTTTCATAACAATAACCAATATTTCTGCCGATCAATCTATATCATTGCTGCGAAAACTGTGTTTTTTCTTCTGATAATAGTTTTCCTGAATGTAGAATAACATTTTGAAATTTCTCAATCTGTTAGCCTCTCTATTATATTAAACAACTTATTATATAAGCCTTCATTAACAGAGCCATCTCGTGGACTAAATTGTAAACAAATTTATCTTTAAATACTGGATTTACAACAAAATTATTCTATCTTCATAATCATTTTTGTCTAAATATTATGCTTCTACTCTCATTCTTGAATTGTTGATTTTGAATGCTACATTGGAATTCTGATTTATTTTTTATTTCATATCTGAAATCAAGTCCTTCTTCAACAGATGATTAGAAATTTGAAATCAATGTAAGAAAATCCTTATGGTAAAAATACAATGTAACGTGGTAGAAACATAGGTGAAAAAAGATATAACAGGTTTCCATTGCCTACAAGGTCCCTTTAATTATTTCATTCCATTCTTACTTTCTACATTTATTTCACATTCAGTTCTAACTAATACCTCCCTTTTCTCTACTACTTTTCACTTTCTTACATTCTTTCGTATGCGAAAGATAATCCGAGAGAAAAAAGGAGCTAATCTTAAGATCAAAGCTTGCTTTTTCAGATGTGAAAACATAAGATGATGGAAATTCTTACTTTGTAAGCTTTCCGAAAAGAAATGGGATTTTGAGAATCGATTTATGAAATATTCTTTTCGAAACCGAATGGCGATTTTATGTGGGAAAGGATTTGCGAGTTTAAAGGGTAATTCAAATTCCATTTAAAGATTAATGTGCTCTTTGATTATGAATAAAAGTCTTGGAATGAATGCAAAGATTTTCGAAACGTTTCTGATACATTTTGTAAAATGAGAATAATATGGAAATGAGTCAGTAATAGTATTGAAGTTAGAGTCATAAAAATCATCAACTTAAGGAGAATAATTTTAACAGAAAACTGAAATGAAATGAAAAGTTCCAGATGTTTCAGTATCAGTAACAATACAGAAATAGAAGTTTGTAAATTTCAAGTAATCAAGTGTTAACGGCTGCTTATGAGATACAAAATATCCTTTATCCAATACAGAAGAATAGTTTTGTATGTAGGAAAATATTACAAAATTTCAATATGCTAAAAAAAAGAAAAGATTTTGATGATGTAAAAGACAATCAAGATAGCGAAGAAAATTCATTCCAAACATGGCTTAACACCAAACTATCTATGTATATTTTAAAGGAAATTAATTAAAAAAAATCTCCGTTGTTAATATGTTGTTGTTACTTATGGCACTTTTGTCAGCGATTTAGGTCGAATGTGCAGGAGCTTGTAATTGAGGGCAGAAGTCTGACTTCTAGCTCATATGAAGATGATGTCGTGTCCGCTTTAAGACGGAAAGGGGGTTCAGTAGCTTCTGAAGGTAAAGACCCCTGAGCACCCAAGGGCAGAAGTCTGACTTCTAGATCATATGAAGATGAAACTCACACATTCGCACGCACAACCGCTTTTTACAGAGGGGCACATTCACACACCTCACAGATAGAACACAGATGAAGAACAACCATGCCGTAACCGGGACTCGAACCCAGGACGCTCAGATCACGGGGAAGACGCGTTACCTCTATGTCAGGATGCCGGCTCATATGAAGATAACACACACAGTTGCTTGCACAACCCTTTTTTACATGGGGGGGGGGCTCTTTCACACACCTCACAGAATAGGGAACAACCATGCCAGAACGAGGACTCGAACCCATGACGCCCAAATCACTTGGAAGACGCGCTATCCTTAGGCCAGGTCGCCGGCTCGTTGGTAATATAACTGGCATTTTAGTAGTTTTCTAAAATTTGATTAAATTATTTTATGTTAAAATTATATTTTATTTATTAAAAGCATATTTATTAAAGAGAGTTAAAGTAGAATAATAAATCAAAATTGTGATATATATATATATATATATATATATATATATATATAAGGTGTAAAAAATTGATTAATACATTTTGTTAGTGAATAATAAAAGTATCATCAGAAATAAGGCTACGTCGTTTGCTGCATATTAATCAGAAAAACAATAAATTTTGAAAATTATGTAATCTCAAATTAAGTTATTGTGCCAATGCTGCGAGTTAAAAAATTTAAAGGTAAAGCTAAAGAACACGGTACACATTTTTCGCCAACTTCTGTGCAATCGTGCCAAACTGACACACACTCATCAGAAAACTATTTAGATATAGAATTAGTTAATCACATTGGGCAATTTATCGCTTTCAAAAAATTATAGCTATGCTATTGTATTGAATTATTTAGTTTAGAGAAGTAAGTAACAGTATTTTCAGCCTATCTGCCCTTTACACTAGTGTGTGGAGTAGTCTAAAAAGAAAATTGTCTCGTTGTCCATGACAATATATTAATTGAAATGAATTAATATTAATATTATAATTCATTTTTTCATAATCATAATATTTTCTCTTCAATCTGTTTTTTTTAAATAACAGTATTTTCCCTTTTGATTTGGTTTTGACGATTATAATATTTTTCTTTTGATTCGTTTTCACACAAAAGTTAAAATAAGGTAAAAACAAAATTCACTGCAAACCATCATGGATACGTTATAATACATTTTAGCTGTCGACTTTATGGATATCTAGTGAATTATAGCATGAATGTAAAGATAAAAATGTGAAAAATTTAATTAAATTTGTGACATAATATTAAACCCTTTTTGGTTCTTAAACTCATGAAATAATTTTTATCTTTACAGAATTAAATTTTAATAGATTCAGGTGTTTGAAAATTCTTTTCTATGCATCAAAATCATATTTATTTAACGTTATTAATTTAACTTTTCACAGTAATTACTTGCCTTGATCATTTTTTTCCATGAAAATCATTTTAAGAATTATGATCGATTAGCTTGCAGTATCTGTCACTTAAGCTTTTTAAATTATTTTTCGCAACTCCGATGTTTTATAAGAGGCGATTTTTTTGTTCTTTGAATAATGAATTAATAAAGGAAGAGTAATTAAGTTTCACTAAATTTTAAAATATTAGGTGATACTTTACACAAGAAAAATCTTTCCTTGACCTTTTCCTTCATTGAATAAGCATATTAAAAAATGAAATAATTTCTCTAGTGGATACAACATTCATGATCGTGCATTTTTTGCCTTATATTTGATTGACAATGGTGGCAACAGCTATTTTCTACTTTGTAAAACTTTGAAATTAATTTATTTAGTTAGAACATACAATAGCATGATTAAATCATTTTTCTTTCTACATAAAATTATTTATTAATGAATAGAGTTCAATATGAAACGTAACGTTCGTGTTCACAAGTTTTACGAAATTAGAATCATATGGAATTATTTTTAATAAATTTAAAAAATGATAAAAGAATGCAATAATAAACATTTAAAGTTATGATTTGTTTAACCCTGATGGAATGTTTAGGAAATTTTTATTTAAAAAAAAATTTTTAATGTTATTTTTAGTTCATTGCGTTCTTTTAATCTGAAGGAATACGCGTAAAGATATAATAAAAAGATTTCTATTTTTCTATAATGAATAACATTATAGAGATTTGTCCTTATATTTTTATATTTAATAGCAAGAATTGCGAAAGCAAGCAATAACAATAAGCTTTTGATACATTTTTAAAGCAGCCAAATAATATAATTTTCAAATTTTAACTTAAAAGTTTACTTGATAATAACTGTTGTTGCTTATTCTCCTTGGATTTAGTTCCAATTGGAACGAAGTGAGAGATAGAGGAAAGAGGGGTGCAGTAGTTTCTGAGGGTAAGGATTTCTGAGCATCCGAGGGCAGAAGTCTGACTTTAGTTCATATTAAGATGACACTCACACACTCGCTCGCACATGTGGGTCTCTTTCACGCACCTCACATATAGAACACAAGGTGGAGAACGGGAAAGACACGCCCTCATCCTAAGCCAGAATAATAATAAAGAAGATAATAATAAAGGGATAGCAGAAGTGGGTTTTGGTCGTAAATACCTATGAAAATTTGGTTGCTGAAATAAATATGGTTTTAAAGTATTTCCTTACCTCCCATGTTGCAGCTACATAATTTTAACATTCAATAAAACTTCACTCTTAAGTATACGGAAATTTTATGCCCATTAGATAGTCCAGCCTTCACCTTGATCCTAATCACACCAAGAGTTTTGAGTTCAGTCTTCAATCGCTCATCTATATCAATCAACAAACATGAGTCACATCACCGAAAGAGAAATTTATATGGTTACTTAATGATTGCTGACAGGAGGTTAAATGATTAACCCCAGATCATGGTTACAAATTTGGTGATTAATTAGTTAATTGATTTAGAATATGTAGATAAAATAAAGGTTCTAAGCAAACATTATCATCTTATCTCTATTACGATTTGAGAGAAGAGAATCCTTCTGGAGAATTCCATATAGCATTAAGCTCTTTTGTGAGATACATACATCCAAGAAATAATTATCTCTTTAAAGCACTGATTGTATTGTTTATTGATGCCCATAGTTCTTTTGTGCTTTTGCTATTATTTTCAATATTTTCTTAACAATTTTGAAATTTAATAAATGTGTCTACTTTGCTAAGTAATGTTATTGTTAAGCTACTCTATTTTCTTCCATTTTCTCAAATGAGAATGCTAAGGACCTTGAGTACAAGCATTCCACATCCCGTTTCCTCAAATTGGCAATTGCTATTATTATTTGATAACTAATTGAGTATTAATAGTTTATATGGAAGCTGTTTTATTACTTTTTCATGCACCTTGACGGTGTGTCTTAACTGACAGTGCTTCTCATTTCCTTATGCAATAAATTGCCATTTTTCCGCTTTCCAATATGTTATATTTCTTTCATGATTTTCACTGAACGATTTTCGAAATTTATTGGATACTTCTTAAAACTGGGCATAAATTATTGTCTGAATTAGAATATCAATACTTAGTCAATTATAACGCTGTAAAATAACATTCCCATCTATGAAAGATTATAAAATTCTTAAAATATTTAATTATATAAAAACAGAGGCAAATGCGCAGAATGGGGCTCTTTAAGTTCATGAGGATGCTTGAGCAAACTGAAGGCTGTAATACTTTCAACTTAAGCCAGTGCGCCAACCAAGCGCCAACCTCCTCTCCAATCGAGAGCACGACGGCAGTACGGCATGGACAAGCCCGCAGTTACGAAGACAACGATCTTAAGCCGGTGTGGGAGCGTCTCTTGTTTTTATAGTAGCGCCAACTAGGGCCAAGAGTACGACTTTGCTACTCACGCGTCACTCATTCGCTTGCCCAACCCCTTTTTACAGGAGAGCACATTCACACACTTCACAGATAGAACAACGGAAGAACAACCATGCCCAAACCGGGACTCGAATCCAGGACGACCAGATCACGGTAAAGACGCACTATCCCTATGCAATGACGCCGGCCTGTAGGCATGTGAAACCAACCGACCGTGTGATTTACTTATGTTAAGCTTGTAAATATAAATATTGACTAAATATGTGTAATTGTAAGTGCAGTGTTTTGTGTAAGTGGTTGTATATGAAATTCTTTTAAAATTGTTAGAACCCGTTTTTATTGCATTGCTTTTACAAAAGTGGCGTCCAACGAGTTAGGCCTAAGTCTCGCTATTGGTTTCGAGCTCAATATTTTTTAAAATAAAATAATCACTTTTTAATAATAAAAGAAATAACTTTTTTAAAAAAAACATTCATAAAAGCAATAAAGACTTTAGGTTTCTAATTTGGATTACTAATGCCAGTATGTCCAATAATTGTAGTCTCTAGTAAATTAATTTAGTACTAGTATTTATTAATTTGAACATTGAAAACATATAGAAAATATTTGCACATATAGAAAAAAATATTTCAAAGAAACTATTGTAAGGAATACGTCACTGCACTAACAGAAATTTTGCAAATCTGAGATATTTTCTGAAAGAAGTAAAGGGAAAAAAAAATTGCATGACTAAGCAAAATTATGATTCATTTACACTGCAAAGTTTTTTTTTTTTTTTTTTTTTTTTACTTTGAAACAAAATGAGATAAAGAAAAGAATAAGCATTCTCATAAAAAAGTTTTGTAATTTATCCTCATTATACGAAGGATTTTAATTGAAGATTAAACAAGAAAGGGGAAACAAGCACTTAGAATTCAATTTGCAGCAGAAGAAGAAAAAAATCGCCTCAAGTGCAAATACCTTCGAGAAAAGTAAAAATGGGATTTTAACAAAGAACTTCTTTTTCTTAGCGAACAACCGAAATTTTTCGGTTTTTATAATTCAGAGAAATGTACATAAATGCTTTACTGCAACCTGATTTTAGAATTGAAAATTTTCTGCACAAATACTAAAAGAAAAATAATAATAAAAAAAAATCACTATTTTCCATTTCTTAGAAAAACGCGTTTGCTTCAAAAATAAATGTTTGTAGAAAAAAAAAATCTTTCCTACATATTTCACAATTCAATATATAGAAGAGCCTGGAGCTTGTGGAGCAGCGGTAAATTGTAACACGAAATTTACGTAATGTTTTTTAAAATTTTAGTTCAGTTCAGTTATATTAACGTCAATTTTAAAGCAGCAGCAGAGCTATTTTGCTACAAACCTCATAATTTTGAACAGTAGTCAGACGACGAGGATGACACATGAACTGGCACCCCTCGCACCTTTAAGCATGCGCGACACAATAGCGTGAGAAGGTTCAGCCCAGAAGAGTTGGATGTGTACCAGTCCCACGTACACGAGTTAATCGGGTCTCGAACCTGGTACCTTATCCACCAGGGCACCACAGGCGTGCATAATTTTAGCTAAATATTCTTATGACATATCCTAGAAACTCATTACCTTTAGTGCTTAATCGAAACTGGTAGAGAGAAATTATAGACGCACACCCTGTTTTAGCTAGTGAATAGGAAATAATATTTCTTAAAATAGGTTAGTTAGGTTAAAATGGATTTTGCTGTTATTTATTTACTTTATCTATGTATAAAATTTCAAAAGGTTGCTTTTATTTGTAATTATAGATGTAATTAGCTCTCAGCTCAGGTGTTGTCGTCGTCCTCATCTGACCGCGGTTCAAAATTACGAGGTGGGTAAATTTTAGCTCTAGTGTTGCTTTAAAACCGGGCGTTAATATATCGAAACTAAACTAAACGTCATATATGTTTTCGTTATTACATTATAAAAGTAGTAACATTTTTAAGTTACTGTTGGCCTTTTACTTTTTACTTTATACCTACATATATATAATATTTAAGTGAAGAAAAAGGAAAAAAACAACACCAGTTAAAGAGCAAACTGAATGGTTGTTTGATAGAACTAAATATAAAAATATGAATCATGATTTGCAAAAATTGTTTTCCAGTCAATTTATTTAGAAAAGAACTGTATTGACTTGTTTATATATGTAAAAATAAAATATTAAAATCTGACAGATGGATAATCCTTTGTTAGGTTTATCTCAAAATTTGATAAGAGTCTATAATATGGATATTAAATTGATATACAGAATTTCATTTCATGCTAGCTTATATTCGGACAGCCGGGTATACAGACTTTCTCGGAACGGATTAGATCAAATTTTGATAGAAATGTCTAAATTTGATATGAAGAATTTCATCCAGATAGATAAAAGAGTTTTTAAGTTAACTGTATCTCAGACAGACAGACATTTTCCAAAAATTTATTTTTCGAATTCTGGACCGGGGGGAGGGGTGTCTAAAAACGCAGAGATTTGTCGAAATCACAAATTCGAATTTTTTTTTTTTTCGATTAGAATATTTATTCTATACTTCTTGTAATAAATAGTAATGAAGCAATTTTATAACAAATCATAAATAATATTATTACATTAAATGATTTCCGCTCTGAAAAAGATAAACATTTATAATCTACTTGTCAACATGTTTTGTTGAATAAGCGTGCAAGAAACAAAATGCATCAGCGTTTTGATCTTCTAATTCTGATATAATTTTTGAGTAAAATAATCCCGCTTTAAGCCAGACATTTACAATGACGATTTTTCTTGCAGTGTCTTCTCAGAATTAAACATTGTTAAGACATTTTACAAGGAATTTTACCTTAACCTGTGCTTGAAGCGGAAGATATTAGAACGATCTAACGACAAGGATTGATTTGAAACATCGTCATATGCTGGCGTCTTATCATAATGCTGGCGCGTCTTCCCCTTGATTTGGGCATCTCGGGTTCGAGTCATGGTTCCGGCATGGTTGTTTTTTTATGTTCTATTTGTGAGGTGTGTGAATGTGCCCCCTGTTAAAAAGTGCTGTGCAAGCGAATGTGAGGCATGAAGTAGCTGGGTCTTACTTTTGGCCCTAGTTGGCGCTAATGAAAAACAAGAGATGCTCATTCGGCTTAATCGCTGACAGATAACTGTCAGCTGGCTTGTAAAGTGCCATATGTCACAACACAACATCGTCATGTTCAAAGTACAAAGTAGCACATGCAATCAGCACAAAAGGGGGCAACAACATTCAAATGACGAAATTACATTTGATTTCAGGCAATTGATTGCTCTTATTTTGGACTTTAATAGCAATTAGCATATGATGCACATACACAAAATATTTCCCATAAGAAATGCACTGTACAAGCCATTTGCTGCCATTATAAAAACAACATTCAATCTATCTTTCTTGAAATGTGGCTCTTAAGTGTCCATGAACGAGTGCTTACGAAGAAGTGTCCGACAATGCCTGATTCGATATTTAAAAATATTTGTGCAGTATGAAATTCTCAAATGCCACATACTGCTTAAAATAGCCTTCTTCGATGCCACATAACAATTTTGCTTCTATCTTATTTCTTTGAAACTTATGTTCATCAAAAAAAAATCATTTGTTTGGGGATACATAATTCCTCCTTTTATTTTTCATAAAACGTATAGCGTCAGATATCTTAAACAATTCAGAATAACTGAAATAACGTCAAACAAGTTCATACCCAAACAGACTTTGAAACTGAAATTATAAGTTTGAAACATATATTACGTTTAAATTTTGATACGTTGACGGTGTAATAAGAATTCATTGTTATTATTTGCTATTGCAATGAGTGCTATTAAGTATAAAGATAATATAATATAAACTATCACCATAAATTTGTTCATTATAAGAAGAAATAAGTATCATCATTATTTCTCCCGACCTCTCGCATCGATGACGGGACGTACTTCCTCCGGGAAGGATTGTACCGTGACCGGTGATGGCCCTTAGGATTCAACCACAGTTCCCGCCAGTGTTGCTGTAGTGGCGGTCCGGTCATTCAGTATTATTTATCCGTGTGCCTTCGAGGCGGGTCGAGAGTCAGTGATATGAATTATTCTGCATTATAATTATATATTTTAAAATAGCTTTTTTTTCTCGCATTGCTTAAAATTAAAAGAATGCAATAAACTGCAAATGATGCTAGCATTGTAAAAAAGTTTTTAAAAAAATTCTAAACCTTTCCTTTAGGGTTAAGTCAAGCACATCTTTAAATGTTAATTATTGTATTCTTTTATTCATTTTTTCCGATTTGTTAATTTCATACCATCCAAATTTCACAAAACCGTGAAAAATAAAACTAACTTTTAATGTAAAATTTTAATGCAGTAAAAATTTATTTTGTCTAAAAAGATAAGATTATTTAATCAGGCTTTTGTATGCAGTAAATACATATATTAATTTCAAAGTTTAACAAGATAGAAAACAGCTGTTGCCACCAATGTCAATCAAACACAAGACAAAAAATACATCATCATGAATATTATATCCACTCGACGAGAAATTATTTCATCTTTTTATACGTTTATTCAATGAAAGAAAAGGTCAAAGAAAGATTTTTCTATTGTAAAGTATCACGTAAAATTTTAAAATTTAATGAAACTTAATTACTCTTCCTTTATTAATCCATTATTCAAAGGAACAAAAAAAATCACTTCTCCTTAAACATCAAATTTGGAAAAAAAAATAAATTAAAAAGCTTAAGTGACAGATACTGCAAGCTAATCGATCATAATCTGTTAAAATTATTTTCATGAGGAAAAATGGTTAAGGGTAGTAATTAGTGTGACAAGTTAAATTAATAACGCTATATAAATACGATTTTGCATAGAAAAGAGTGTTCAAGTACCTGAATATATTAAATATTAATTCCAAAAAAGATAAAAATTACTTTTTGAGTTTAAATACAAAAATTGTATCTTTTCAATATATATGTCGGAACATTAATTTGATTTTTCTCCTTTTTATTTTTGTATTCATGCTGTGGTTCACTGGACACCGATAAAGTAGGCTGCTAAAATTTATTATAATTCTACTACGGTTTGAAGTGGATTTTTTCCTTGATTTTTTTAACCTTATTTTTACTTTTGTGTGAAAACGAATCTAAAGAGAAAATATTATAATCGTCAAAACCAAATCAAAAGAGAAAATACTATAATCTTCTAAAAACAGATTGAAGAGAAAATATTATGATTGTAAAAAAACGAATAATTAATATTAATCCATTTGAACTTCCAGAATATTAATCCATTTAACCAACACATTTTCATGGAATGAGCTAATTTTCTTTTTAGATTACTCCTTGCACTTGAGTAAAATGGAGAATAGGCTGTAAATATTCTTAGTTAATTTCTCTAAACTAAAAAATAAAGTGCAATCGCCAAACTACAATTTTATGAAAGCGATAAATTGCCAAATATGATAACCTAACTCTATATTTTAATAGTTATCTGATGAATGTGTTACAATTTGGCTCGATTTCGCGAATGTTAGCCAAAAGTGTGTTCCGTGTTTTTTTGGTTTTTTTTACCTTTAAACTTTTTAACCTGCAGCATCTGCTCAAGGCGGAATTAAAAACTAATTTAAGCTTATTTTTTTTCAAAATTTACTGTTTTTCTGATAGATATGCAGCAAGCGATGCAGTCCTATTTTCAATTATGCTTTTATTATTCGCTTTTAAAATGGGTTTATCAATTTCTTAATATGCTATATATGTTATAATTTTGATTTATTATTCCACTTTAAATATCTTAAATAAATACGTTTTTAATTAATAAAAATCTAATTTTAAAGTAATAATAATTTAATTACATTTTAAAGTAACTTATAAAATGCTTAGTTATATCAACAATGAAAATTATTTTTTTTAAAAACTATTTTCTTTTAAAATAAACATATGGAAAATTTAGTGTTAATGCGATGCTTATTGCGAACTTTCTCCATTATGTTTCATTTATTATAGAGCATTATCTTTTAAATCATTATAATTACTTCTTTTTCAACAAACTGAAACTCTGTTTTACTTTCCTTTATACTAAATAATTCTTCTGAATTGTATGAAGTATATTTTACATCTCGTAAACAAAAACATCCATTAATACTCTATTACTTGAAATTTACGAACAAAATTACGAAATTCTATCTCTATATTATTACTAACACTGAACATCTGAAACTTTTCATTTCCAAGTATATTTTGTATCTCGTAAACAGTCAATAATACTTGATTACTCGAAATTTACGAATAAAATTACAAACGTCTTTCTCTATATTGTTACTAACACTGAAACATCTGGAATTTTTTTTTCCAAATATATTTTGTATCTGGTAAACAGTCATTAATACTTGATTACTCTAAATTTACGAATGAAATTAAGAAATTCTATCTCTATATTGTTAATAACACTGAAACATCTCGAATTTTTCATTTACAGTATATTTTGTATCTCGTAAGCAGTCATTAATACTTGAATACTTGAAATTTACAAACTTCTATATCTATATTATTACTAGCGCTGAAACTTCTGAAACTTTTCATTTATGTTTTCCATTTAAATTACTCCTCTTAAGTTGAGAATTTTTAGGAACCTTACTTCAATACTACTACTACTTCAATACTACTTCCATATTATTCTTATTTAACTGAATGTATCAGAAACATTGTGAAATCCTTCGCATTCATTTCAAACCATTTATTCATAATTAATGGTCGCATTAATCTGTAAATGGAATTTGAAGTACCCATTAAACTCGCAAATCCTTTTCACATAATATCATCATCCAGTTTCGAAAAGAAAATTTCATAAATAGATTCTGAAAATTCCATTTTTTTATAGAAAGGCTTACAATGTAAGAATTTCCATCATCTTGTGTTTGCACATCCGAAAAACAAGCTTTCCTCTTAGGATTAATTCCTTTTTTCCACTTAGATTATTTTTCACATACGAAAGAATATATGAAAGCGATCAATAGAGGAGAAAATGGAGGTAATAGTTAGAACTGAATATGGATTAAATGTAGAAAGTAAGAATGGAATGAAACAATTAAAAGGAAACTTATTGTGCCATTTTCATCCATTTTTGCTCCACGTAGACATTATAGCTTTGCTATAAAGATTTTCTTACATTGATTTTAAAATTTTAATCGTCTATGAGAGAATGACTTCGTTTAAGATATGAAATAAAAAATATATCATAATTCCAATTTAGCTTTAAAAATCAATAATTCAAATGAATGAAGGTAGAAGTATGATATTTGGACAAAAAATGGCAAAGAAACTAGAATATTTTGTTGCGAATCCAGAATTTAGTGATAGAATTGTTGAAAATTATTCCAAATGAGTCTAATGAAAGAGACGTATGTTAAGTAATTTAATATAACAGACAATCTAATGGCTTGCAAATTTTCATTATGTCCTCCGTTATTCTGGAAGACTATTGTCAGAAGAAAAAAACATATTTTTTGCAGCAATGACCAGAGTTAATCAGCAGAAATATTGGTTATTGCTATGACTGATTACTAAATTTCAAAGTAAAGGACGACACACTGAACATTTGAAATTGCACCAATAAGTATGTCATTTCATGTAACGCTTGCGTTAAAAAATATGGGAACATTACGTGGTTTAGATTGCTACAATGCTATTATATAATTTTCGTTTCTTAACAAAGAAATTCAGGTTTAATTTTTCTCCCCTCCTTTCAAATGAAACATTTTATTTTTCTTTTTGAATGTGAAACATTTTCTTTGGGTTTTGATCAGTCTGTATGCTACATCAATGTCTATACGTAATAATTGACAAATTAATTTTATAATTTATATCTGGTACAGCAACATTGTATCTTGAAATGGTTATAACAATGGGAAAGATATCATGGAAAATAAAAAAAAAATATATATCATATAGAAATAGGGGTCATATAAGAATTACATAAAAATTTAAGAGCATATTTTTATAAAGCATAGATCGATAATTTTTGTTTAACAATGATAACTTAAGTTAACTATAAAACATATTGTTTATGCCAGCACATGTAACAAACACATGTTACTGCCCCCCCCCCCCAAAAAAAAAGGAGCTTGAACCTTTCCACATAATTCATAAAGATTCATGAATGTATTTAAAAAGTCAGTTACACTGCAAATAAAACATGTTTGAAATTTTATAATGGTGCATTTTCACTTAAGATTGATATAAGAACTAATTTTCCATGTAATCACCTTCTTTGTTTTTTTACAGTTGTCGAGTGAAAGCAAACAATTTTCTTTGTTTTTTTACAAAAAAAAAAAAAAAAAAAAAAAATGCTTGTTTATCGTTCAAAAACTAAGTGGGGTTACGAAAATCGCCTCATCATTCGAGCAATGACGTCTCTTTGAAATATTTTCATTTATCGTACCGAAATCATGAAAATCGAAAGGCGCATGATCTGGGATATAAGATGGAAGGTCCAAATTTTCCGAGATCTGTATATGGATAAGTAGACTTTAAAGATTATTATATCTCTATTTTAAGAGTTCAGTACATAATAAGTATTTCAAAAACTGTTCTGTAAAATGTTTGCAATTATTGCATTTTTCATTCAAATGGAGAAAAAACTTATAGTTTTAATTGTCTGAAACTTGTTTCACTATGTTTATTTTATTCGTGTTTTTTTTTTCAATTTTATAAACTTTTATCTAATCTGCAAAAAAATTTGTAAAAATCTTTTTTAAAAATTTTGGTTAAATATTTTACATTGTTTTGGCCTTTTTAGAATATATTTCAGAATGAAATTTTGAATTTCATCAGACGACTTCATATATCGGCTTTAAGTTAATATTTTCCCTCTTTTTTAAAAATGTCTTATATTGCTATTATATTCGTACCTCAGTCAAACATGGCCCATTCCAAATAAATCCAAATAATCTAATCTAACTTTATTTACACTTCTCATTTCAATGATCTCCCGTAGTTTTTCTATTTACTGTATCGTATTGTCATCCAGTAACACAATATCTTTCGGACGTTAAAATGGTTGTCAATACTTTAGAGATTTCAGCGTCTCAGAGGTTTCACAATAAGATGAGGCATCAGTCGCGGTATCCTGCCGATTCGACATCATTTGCTCTGAGGGAAACAATAGCTTCAAACTTACCCCCCTCCCCCGCCTGCTGAAACAGGTGGGTACATTTTTCGATATGGGAAATTGGAATGTTTCCACTCGAGTGATCTATATTTCATTTCCGGTAAGAAATGATAAAACTAATTTTGTCTTTTCCCTCCTTTTTGTTCTAACCTCGTTTAATTCGTTTTGATAGCGACTGAAAAGTACAAGTGCATTTTAAAAATACTCTCTTTTATGCTTTTTCGTTAATAGACCAGACACATATCGGATTCAAAGATTAAGAAATACAACACCCTCGACAATAATTTTATTTACACTTTTAAAATAGGGTCGTTCCCTATTTTGGCTATTTTGACAATTAAGGATTAATACCATGTATTGGAAAAAAATCTAATTAAAGAGTTTTATAGATACATTTAATTAAAAGTCATTAAATTACGTTTGCTGAATTTGAAAATTTGTAGTGTAATATTTCAAAAATTCATCGATAGAGCTAAACCAATCTCTGTTTAAGAATCCAGTATTAAATATATTATTGTACATTTATTATGTATGTATGTGAATTTATTATTTATTGTACAAATATTATTTATGTATTTCAAATGTATTATTTGTACATTTTAATCTATAAAAATCTATTTCATTTATTCTAGAAAATAAAGATAGAAAATCAGAACATGTTCATATCAATCAAATATGATATCAAATATCTATCTAAAATAATTGCTGAAAAATGAACCTTTTTCTGGCGATAAATATTTTAGTAAAAGAATCAATGAAAATGCTTAACATCTAACAGAAAATAGCTTTTAGCTGTAAAAATGACTTTTATCGCCGTTGCTACCTATCACCTTCAGCATAGGTATTTGTGGTTGAAAAAAATAGAGAAAATCTGATATTTAACACATCATATGTATTTTCATTTGTTATGACATTATATAAATAGTGACATTTATAAATTACTGTTGTCCTCTTTCTTTTTATCTTTTGTAATTAACTTGAAAAAAGAAAAAAAGCTCTGAAAACCAAACTGAAATGTAGTTTGACGGCACAAAGCATCAAAATTTGAATCATGAATTTCCGAAAAATATTTTCATTCGATTCAAGTAGGAAAGAATTTTATTGCTTTTTTACATATCTAATGATGGAATATAATACTCTATTTATGATACATTTTTCCTACATGCGAGTGTTTTGAAATTTTGTGCATGTCTCTATTCTTGTTGACAATATATTATTTTTATATTTTCATATTTTACTTAAGTTAAGATTTTATTTTACTGAAGTTAAATTGTAGCTATTCTATGGTATTGAAATGGGGAAAAATTTGGTTCCGGTGGCTGATAAATGAGGTGTAGATACAAAAATAGTCATATATTATAATTTAGCAATAAGCTGCTAGATTTATTGGTTCGAAGCTACTCGAAGACCAAGGGAACGCCGTTCTCTTATATATATATATATATATATATATATATATATATATATATATATATATATATATATATATATATATATACAGGGTGTTGCCGAATTTGACCGGACGTCAAGGGGATATCACCATACAGCACAGGGTTCCAAATGACGTTTAGTAGGTAAAAATCGCAAAAATATAATGAGTCCGAGAACTGTTGGAAACACGTAAAAAATAACAAATGGTGTTTCACTATGAATTTTTTTACTGAAAACTAAAAAGTAGTTCAGAACACATACTTGCAAAAAATATTAAAACACTAAAAATGCACGGAATTTTATATTCTATAATTTGATATATGCGTGTAGTGTGAGAACTGAAGAATTAAAAAAAAATATTCAAAACAAACAAACAAAGTAAATTGGGAACCAGAAAACATAGCTGCAAATAGGGATTGCAATACCGGGATACCGAATACCGGTATTTTGAGCTACTTGTACAATTTTTTAATACCGGTATTCACAAGTTTAAATACCGGTTTTTCGGTATTTACTAGAAATTTTTAAAATTGTCTTCACTATATGTTCAGGGATCGCCAACATGACAAAATAGCATACGTTTTTGTTTTTATGTCTCCCTAACGGGCGAAATTAATTACCTAATTAATGGCTTAATTAATTGCTTAAATCTAAATTAGCGAAACATGGATTATCCCTGAAAGAAAATATTGTATCCATAACAACTGATGGAGCAACAATTATGAAAAAAGTTGGAAAGTTGATTGGTGCAAATCAGCGGTTGTGCTATGCACATGGAATTTAGTTAGGAGTAATAGATGTATTATACCAAAAAAATAAAGAACAGAAGAATCCAAATACTGTGGATATAGAAATTTCGGATTCCAGCTTTGAAGAGAGTAAGAGTGAGAGTGATACTGACAATAAAGATAATGACAATGCAATTGTTGAAGAAGATATTGCTAATGAGGATGAAATATTAACCTATCAACAATTGCTTCCTATAATTTATAAAGTTCGAAAAATTGTTAAGATATTTAAACGTTCCCCTATAAAAAGGATATATTACTAAAATATATATTAACTGAAAATAAAACAGAATATATGTTAATATTAGATTCTAAAACACGTTGGAACAATTTACTCCTAATGATGGAACGATTTTTGAAACTGAGAAATCCAATCCAATAAGCAATAATAGACTTAAACCTGTAAATGAATTTTTCAAATAGTGAATTCGACTTAATATCCAGAACTATATCAGCTCTTATCTATCTTATTAACAGATAATGCAACAATAAATTTCACGTTGCAGTCACTGAAAGAACAGCACACATCACTATCTGAAGAATTATATATTACTTTGGAAAATCGCACAGAAGAAAGGCATACCGAAATAGAAGATGTCTTACGGTATTTACATAATTATAATGATTTTCAAAATGAAAATGAAAAAGAAGAAAATAAAATAACCAATTCAAATCTGATAAAGTTTAGAGTAAATTTTCTTAAAAAGTTTTACCCACAAACCTATCCACATTCAGAAGAATTCGGTACAGTTATCGAAGATTATGATGTCACTACTGTCGATAGTGATAAAGAATTTTCTCTTGAACAAAAATTGGAATGAGCGATAAATAAAAAAATTTCAACGAACCAAAATGCAATACAGAAACCATATATATCCAAAACTATCCGACGACAAATCGATTTATTTGAAGATGAGGAATTTAGAGGTAAATACTTGGAAAAGGTATATCGCGCATTGCTAACAGTACCACTAACTAGCGTAGATGCCGAAAGAGCGTTTTCGACAGCTGGTAATTTTTACACAAAATTACTTTTCAGGCTTTATGACAGAACAATTAATGAATTATGTTGTTTCAGATCACATTTCAAAAATTTGTAATAGTACCACAGACTGAATAGTGATATTGACACTTTTTTGTGATTTAAATAAATAAGATGTTTCTTTACCTTTTTGTGATTATATACTGTTATAATTTATAAGTGACAAATTATATTACACTCTCTAACAAAACTGGGAAATAAAACAAAGAAACACCAGCGTTTTTTTCCTTTTTCTAAAATTTCTAATACCGGTATTAAAACCGGTATCCCGGTATTAAGATTTAAAAAATACCGAATACCGGTATTGAAATTTTGGTCCGGTATTGCAATCCCTAGCTGCAACATCAGTATCGATGTTCGCTGAGAGCGTTGTCAAAAACTGTTATATTTTACAGTTTTCAGCAGTTCTGTGACACCCTTTTTTTTTGTGATTTTCACCTATTAAACGTCGTTTGAGACCCCATGTTATATGGTGATTTCTCTTGATGCCTACTTGGTCCGTGTCTTATATTTTCTTAATGATATATAAGACAAGGAAAGAGTTTGGCAGGCTAAAATGCATGTGACAAAAAAAGAAAACTACTTAAAAATTTATACCAAATACATAAAAATTTTTTAACTTAAAAATATTGTCAGAATTTGCTTACTGTATAAGAGCTAGGAAAAATGTAATAAGATAGCTAAAAGCTAGTAAACGGATATGGAAAAATCAATTATTAGGTATTAAAAAATTTCGGGAGAAAAAATAGTGGTGACACTATGCTTTAAAAGGTAATCATAAAATACAGGTGCAGCACTATTTTCTAAAAGCTATAAGGGAACAATCGTTTGTTTGACATGAAATATTTAAATTCAAAATCCGATACGACAAATCCAAACAGAACGTGGAATAAAACATTTGCGATAAAGAGCTGCGATTCTAAAAGAAAAGAAGTATATAAGATCTAATATCCCATATACCGTCTCCGCGAAAAAAAAAAGAAAAAAAAATGTTTGTCCCCACCTGCAATTTGCCCGATTTCTTTCACAAGCACAGAGCATAACCCGTCTGTATGAAAAAACTGCAGATCTCTGTGCACAAATCAAACCACACTCTTTTCATATTGATCGCGAACAGAATCCACAGCAGCTGCTTTCGAAGCCAGTCCTTAGGACGCGGATCACGTGATACAGTCTTAAAAGGAAGAAGAATAAGGGGGGGGGGAGAAGGAATGGTGTTGCGAGGTTAAGAGGTTGCTCTCCAACAACTCTATACTGATACCAGACAACTGCTTTTAGTCGCTTTCAGAGGTATCGCTTTAATGATGTCTGAGAACCGCATTAACACGTTTACAGCAGGACAAAAGGGATAAAAGAAACAAGTATTGAAAAGGAGGTATTTGAGTTGCTAATGATAAAAGAAAGATAAAAATGGTTTTTTATGTCTCGAATGCTTTTAAGTGATATGAAACTGATAATGTTCCTGGATGGTGATGGGCAAAAACAAATGTGAATTGGCATTGGAAAAAATAAGAATCATTTAAGGGATGTGCGTGAAAGTATTTCATATCAATCTTAAATCTCATAACAGTAAGTTGTAGAAAAAATATAATATTGAATTCGCTTACAAATTCATGAGACAAAAGTATGTAGATGAGCTTTTCCTTAAAAAGACCATACAGTCACATTTTTTTAAATAAATACCTCATTTATTATCTATGAAAGTAAATTTATAAACTACTTTCTTATTTTACTCTAATTATTTAAGACCCATAATGGTGCTTTCCTCTTTCTCCGTGCTTTCAAGTACGTAGAGCAAAGATCTTATTACCTTTGCCGGGCAACACAGGAAAAATAGAAAAAAAATTGAAATAAATAATTGGAATAAAATAATACTTTACAGAATGTAAATTAAACAGTTAAATTAAAATAAATTTCTAACTTAAAATATTGTAAAAATTTTTAGTTTTGGGCATACAAATTCTGAGACTTGTTGAAGTCTAATTTTTTCAAACTATTCATATTGCTGACACACACAATATATATATATATATATATCTTACCTTATGAGTAACCGTAGTTTTCCTTCTTTTTGTATTAATATTTCCCCTTTCTCTCCGCCCCCCAACACAATTGTATTTTTTTTAAGAAATATATAAATTTATTTATAAAATTTCCATAATATACTTACAGTTGTAAAATGATTAAAATTATGCGAAAAAAAATGATTCTCAAGGAGATAGTAAAAAAATACTCATATCCTTTTTAATAATACAATACATATTGGCTTTAACCTTTAGGGTATTTTAACAAAATGTTTGATATAATGCTCGAAAAACTGATGAATGTATGTAGTTAGAAATGATAAATAAATAGAAACAGGGAAAATGAAAAAAACATTTAGAGATTAATGTGAAAAATAATTCCTGTCTTTATAAACGCTCTTTCCAGTTAAAATTTTCAGAGGAAGAATCTGAAGAAAACAATTCGATTTTCTTAGCTTAAAATTTGTTAAGAGTCTACACTATAGATGTTAAATCTGAGCGCCGAATGTTATCCAACTAGCTCACTTTGTTTTACTGTTATCGTATTAACGTATATTCGAACAGCGGGATAGACAAACTTCCCCTGAATGGAATATGCTACAAATTTGGTGTCAAGACCACACACCAATTTTCATCCGTCTAGCTCACAGCGTTTTGGATTTATCTTTGTCACTGATAGACAGATGGACGGACATTTTCCAAATATGCTTTTTTTGAACTAAAGAAAGTTTGAAACTGGAGACTCGTCAAAATCTCAAATTCGAGAGTTTTTGAAGATTGCAATACTCTCCTATACTACGCATACGAGAAAGTAAACATGGCATATGCTCTTTCTTTCATCGCCGGTACATACTTCCAATTTGTATGACATATCCGAAAATCTAAATTAATTCGGTCCAATAAGGAAATTTTTGAATGAAATATTTGGTAAGGTTTTAGTTTTTATCGGCAAAATTTTTATGTTTCATTTTTGTCAAATTAATCTATTGTGTGTAATGCAAACTAAACATTTTCGCTGCGTTTGTTAAGTTACAGAATTAATTGCATCCATATTTCCCAAAGACATTAGTTTTAGGTAAAGAAATAGCAACAATATTAGTTAAGCTATAGCTCTATTGTGATTTTATTTGGTATGTCACAAAATCATGAAAATCAATCCATCTTGTTCTTTACTCAATGGAAAAGTAGTCTCATACAGACCTCTTAAGCAGCCAATCATAATGAGTCATTATTATTGTTGATTCAAATCCTATAGCAAAGATTACATTATGTGTTACACATTGGTTTATGAAAGCTTAATTTTGCAAGGCAATTAGATGATGTTTAAGATTACGAATCCAAATTAATCGTATGTTTAGGTATAGTTAAGAAACTAAACGATTGTAGAAAAAATATAATAAGACCAAAGTATAACAATATTGAAAATAATATTAATAGGATCTAGTTAAATAAACAGATAAATAGGAAATATTTAAAAATCATTAACTTATGTAATCTTCTGTTCACGTCATAAAGTGAAATTTTGAGCGTTAGATCAACATTAAAAATATAAATCGACATGTTTTTGCCTGTCAATAGATATATTAGCACTGAGTTTTAAATCAGCAGAAAACTGTTATGATAAGATCGAAATGCTTCAAAAATTATTTTCTCCTCAGGGAATTCAGAAAATCCGGTCCATTTGTTGCAGACATCGATGATAAAACTAATTCCCAAAACATTTCAATGCATATGCGTTTGTGTCAAAGTAAAATAACACTCCATTCCAGCGTTTCGTGTGCGGAGATTCCATGAATCCCCTCCCTTCCCCTTGAGACCTCTGAAATGAAAGAAGTGGCGGAAGCTTTCATTCCGTCAGTCTGTTTGTTTGAAATAAGGGAAGTGGGTGGAGAGGACGGCAGACGGACGGAGTTTTGAGATTCCAGCTTGAAATAGAGGGAAGTTTCGTATATTCATAAGTTTCTGCCGGTAATGCATCTGGAAAAGGACGGGGAGAGATCAGAGCATATAACTGCTTCTCTAACTGAAGTATTCAATATGTCTCTATGAATATATGCAAGAATTTTCATTTTGGTACGCCACCAGTCTTTAACTCTAAAAATGTTTCAACGCTTTTTTTTTTTAGCTGAACGGTGATGCAAAATGAAATGTTTTATATTCATTAAATTCAACTTTTAAGCGCATGGATGAGACTGCGATTTAAATACGACTATTTTAAAGTTGCAGTTTCTCAGAAAAGTTTTCTACTGTTAATTTAGACTTCTTTACGTTGTTGTCTCAAATTATGGCGATAAGAACATAGTTTCTCTCACAAAGTTTCAAAAATTGTTATTAAATAAGGTGAGTGTAGAAAGGCTTTTACTTAGCCTTTGGCTTGTTTTAGTGTGTACTTTCTTTAAAAGCTTAAAAGGGCAATTTTGAAAGATCACCTTAATGTCGCAATAGAGTGATTACAATGATGTATCGGCATTTTTCCCGATTTTGTACTGCAGTCAGAATAACGAATATCATCTTGAATGGATTGTATAAAGTTCTTCTGTAAATATAGTATGAATATACATCATATCGATTGGCTTTTGATAAGTCTGTTATATTGTGAAAATGGTGTGCTTCATGTAAATACAAAATGTATGATAAAAGTTATTATTAAAATTATATAAAACCTTAACATGGCGATTAAAAAATAAAAAGTCACTTTGACAAACAAATGCTACCTTTTTCTACCATTCGAACTTTAGATCATAAAATAGGAAATTATATATATTTTTTGTGGAAGTTCAGAAATTACTTTTTCCAAGCACAAAGAATTTCTGTTTCATCCAATTTTAAGATTGCTATGTTTTATATTTATTATGAGAAACATATAGCTCAGTTTTGTATAAAAGAAACTATAAAAACATCTATCTGAAGCTATTCGGTTCAGTAAAAACTATTTTCGCTCTTTTTATGAGAACATATCTTTCTTCTGGTTTGGAGGAAGAAGTTATGAATGATTCATTTTGACTTTTTTGTACCGATTTTTCTTATCAGTAACTTTCAGAAGGAAATTGATTTCACTTTTTACTGATAAAACAAAAGACGGATAATAGACGTCAATCTTTTTTTTTTTTTTTTTTTTGCAACGAAGAAATTTAAATGACAAATGAATTTCCAATATGCTATTTTGCATTGTGCGTAAGATCAGATAGCGGATAATATTATAAGCCCAAAATTTGCCAATTTGAGGTGTGTGTCACGGAATCTTCGTTTCAATAATTCATATCAGTGTCTTTCCGACCCACCCGAAGGAACACGGATAATAAAACTGAATGATAGGATCGCTGCTACAGCAACACTGACCGAAACTGCGGTTGAATCCTAAGGGCCATCACCAGCCACGATATAACCCTTCCCTAAGGAAGTACGCCCCTTCATCGATGGGAGGAGCCAGACCCCTACCTTTTTGTGTACCCGCCAGGGTGGTGAGAATCAACCACCATGGAGGAAGCTTCTTCTCCTACATTACTAGGATCTACTTACTTCTCACCCTCCATTACTTCTAGGTGCTCCCCGGGGGACTTCCTTTAGGTAAAAGAAAACAAACTCGAAATTGGAGCTTTAAGATATTGCAGATTTGAATTTTTGAGTACAGATTATATCATAGATTTCTAACTTTTATAATAGGTTTAGTGATAATTAGATACTTGGTTTGGGATATGGAACAATTAATTGTGAGTTCTAATCGCTTACAATCCGTTGCGCGATATTGTATGAGATTAATGAATGTTCCACAACATTATACAATATTTTGAATATTGATCAATGCCATACAATATTGTACAATATTTGCTTGCTACTAGGGATAATCCGTCAAATGTTTTATACACCTAGTGAACTTTTCCTGCCAAAATATAAAATGCTACGCTGATTTCTTTTGAATTACAAATAATTGTTTCATTGGAGTCATTTATTTATATCCTCGGGCCGGGATAGCCTGATTGGTAGGGCCTTGGATTTGGGTCCTTTGGGTTGCGAGTTCGAACCCTGCCGGCTGAAGACTCCCCGTGTGTGTGTGTGTTGGCTGGCGCACGTATAAATCTACGGTGGTCACAAAGTCCTCCATGCCGCGAGTAATACCACTGGGGGTACTGGATCAAGGATGATCATTCCCTGATGCAGGTCTAAATTACGATCTGTGAATGAAATGCATGAATGAAGCCCGCTCCGTAAAAAGGATTGTGACAAGTATGTTACTAAGTCGTACTCTTGGTCCTAGATGGTGCTACTGACAAAACAAGAGACGCACTCTTGTCTTAAAATCACAGACTTCTAAAGTCAATGGGCTTGACTACGACAAGTGCCATTATAAACAACAACATTTAAATTCTCAGTTTGACTTACATTAATAAATAAAAGAAATATATTGACAACGGCTCATAGGAAAATAAATTACTAATTGCAAGTTTTATTGATCTTGCAGATTATTTAATTACATCTGATATGTACTTGTTCTTCATAATCTGTCTTTGGTATTAAAAAGTAATCTGTTTATCGCATCGTTGCAACAGTCAATTATTTTTTATTTTGCTGATACTTTTATTATGTTCCAAACAAAATTAGTTTGATTTTAAAAATGATTTTTTTTCTGTCTTTGCTCCGGATTTAAATTCTCAGAGTTCTTTGAACTTGTTTCGAATTTAATTCAAGAGTAAAACTCTTGCGGCATTACTTCCTTGTTATCTTAACTGAATAATATCTCTATACTTCTATTCGGCGAAAGAAAAGTTAAAAAGCAGAAACCTTTGGAATAGTAGAAATCGTTATAAGTTCCTAACTATAGGTATTGATTTTTGAATAGTTTTCTGAACGATCACGTCTGAAAAGTATGGATTCAAAGTGCAAACTCTCAAAGCTAAAACATAGGAACTTCATTCAAATGATTTTATTATCTTTAGTACCATTTGTATTTTTTCTGTTTAATTAAAGGCCAAAAGTTTATAAAATAAAAAAAGATCTCTGCACTTAAATCACTAAACTAAATATAAGAAAGATCACTCTTCCACGTTTTATCAAAGCAAGCTACCTTAAAAATAATTGTCCTGTTATGTATGGTTGAGACTGGCTTTACATTTTTCTTTTTTTCGTGTGTGATTCATGAGTGATGTATACCATGCCGCTCCATTACTGAATGTCTTACTTACAGAAGGGTCCAAAACAATAAATAATATGAAAATAAGCTTATCAAAAATCTTCAAATTTTAAGAAATTTAAAGCAATTGAATAAAACAATATAGCATTTTTAAATATCTGGTATTTCTAACAGAGACATACGCAGAGAAAGCGTGAGAGAGAAAGAAAAATACAATTTAAAAATGCCAAATATAAAAGAATACTACATAAAATATAAAGTTAAATCAAAATATATACAACAAAATAATTATTTTCAGTACAACTGTTTACTAATATTCGTAAGATAAAGTTTTGGACTAACGAATATAATTTGTATAGCATAAAAAGTAAATATTAAATTTAATACTTCCATAATAAATTAATATTTCTTTCATTTTTTTACAAATAAATAAATTGTCAAAGAACTAATTAAAGAAATAACTAAACTGAATAGGAAATATATTTAAACTTATTTAATTAAACTTGAGAGTTTCTTCTTTCAGAGTTACAGAGAAATGAATTTATTTCGAGATTATTGAAGAAAGACTTTTACAAGCACGCTTCAACGATATTCGTTTTTTTTTTTTTTTACTTTAAGAATATGAATTGCATTCCTAAATTGCAGGAACGTTTTAGCTTTAAAGTGTTATAAAAAGAAACGCAAGAATATAAATTATTTATTAAATCAAAATTTTAATTATTTAGCATATTCAGATAAGCTATACTCATGAGAGATAATTAAATATTCATAAGAATATATTAAAATTTCTAAAGTAACATATGGAGAATAAATTATTTTATCATAAATATACTTGCTTTTGATTTATAAAATTAATTTAATCCACTCCCCTTTTCAATACTTTCAATCACTTCTTATAAATTCCTATTAATGCATTTGAATTAATATATTAATCTTGTATAGAATTCTGAATAATTATTTTACTATGACAATTCGGGGTTAATAACACCAACGAAATGATTGAAAATAAAAATTTAAAGCAATTCCTATTTGTTCCGACAGAAATTTTTTTATGAGTATTTATTATAGCTAAATATTTTATTCAAATCAATGCCAGATACCAAGTATCCGGATGTTATTAATAATTTGACTATATTATATGATTTATGATTTTCGCTCATTTCAATTCCAGCAGACGAAGATATTACCATTGAGAATGAAATGTAAAATGCGAACATCTTAATATTCTCATTTTAGATATTGATTTAAGGGTCAAATATGCATCATGGGCAGGAGAAATATTGATTTATACACAAATTTAAACTCAATTTTAACTTTAAAAAATAATAGCAACGGAATATAAAATACTTTTTTATGTTAATTGCTAAAGCGAAATTGATTATTAATTGATAATATTCCATTCTTCTAACAAATTCGTTTTTACTAAGTAATGAAATAAGCAATCATTTTTTTTTACAGATTTCATTTATTTTAGAAGATTATAGTATATTTCTTACCAGCATCAGCGACATTCCACTGACGCAAAAAAAGAGAACCTGCCGGAATATGTTTCTAGAACATATGATGACATCGTTAAAAAGTGCAGCAGATTAAGTGCGTTGCTCTGATTTTCCAATTATAATTCAGTTATCAATCCGATTAGTTGTATGTGTTTTTGGAACAATCTGTTTATGTTTTGTGGTCCATCCTTATAAATTCATGTGTGGCATATGGTAAATCCAACATTCGAGTTAGTTGCACTTCAATTCCAATTATTACCAATTGTTTTTCTTATGATGTAAGTTGCTCTAATTTTTTTCATATAATGACTCATTCAATATTTGAGTATATACTAAAGTTTTGTACGTCATATGAGGATTTACAAAATTATTCAAATTTAAAATTAGGTATTTAGTCAGCTTTTGCGAAAAACTTATAAACGAAATTGCAATCAAATTTTGAATAAACTAAATTAAACTTTGTAACTACATATACACAAGTTTAAAAATAAAAAAAAAAATGTTCAGATTATTGGTGATAGTAAAAAAATAGCATTTTTCTATGCAATGAAATTGTCTGTTTTTAAACGAAAGTGTCTGCGAGTGATTCTTATTTCAAATGCAAATGTGACGATATTAAATCGCACATCCCCAACTGTTATCATTTGCATTTGTTGTTGTCTGTTCAAAAAATCCAATTACATTTTCTTTTATTATTTGTATTCCAGTTGATTTGCAGTCTTCTACGAATTTCTCATCACAAGTTCTACTTTCGCCAAATACGCGCCAAAGTGCAAGCTCTAGTCGAAAAGCTTGTAATAATAATAGACTTGAACGCAAATTTTCGAAATGACTTTAAAAAAGCAGAATCAGTTTTGTTTCACAAGTAAAGGAGCTTGTTGAATGATGCTCAGATTTCTGTAGTGTTTTCGTCGTTAAAATCATAGCCCAATGAAAAATTACTTAGTGTATAGTTATATATAATTTAAGATATTTCCACTATTAGTTAAATTACTACTACTACTGCGTCATTTTGTTCCTTAACGGATACAATATGAACTAATTATTTTCTTCATCTGATAAAATGCTACTACTGCGACGCTATTTACTTCCTGACGGATAAAATGTGAACTAATAATTTTTTTACATCTGAAATCGAAAAAACAGGCTCGCAAAAGTATATGCGTAAAATTGGGAGTGATTCAGCTTATGGTTTTTTGCACAGGAGCCAGGATGAATATTGCTTGATAAAATTCAAAAATTTTGCAACTTTTTTGCTAGCTTCCATTTGATGTAACTTTCTTTCCCTGCATATTGGGCACGACATCGACTTTCATTTTTTTCTTTAGCATTTTCTTTTTTTACTTTCTCTTATACGTAATATTAAAAAAGTACAGTGATCTTCAAAATATCCGAACTCGAGATTTTGACGAATCTCCACTTCTTGGACCACCCTGAATTCGAAAAACACATTTCTTGAAAATATCCGTGTCTGTTTGTAAAAAAATAACTCAAAAGCAATTTGAGCTAGACAATTGAAATTTGGTATGCAGTCTTTTCACCAAATTATCAGATTTCTACCAAATTTTGAGCAAAATCTGTGTTACGTAAGCATGTTGCCCCGCCTCTCACTTGTAACGCCCTTTAGCGGTATATGTAAAAACCCATCAGTCTTTGTAACATCATCGACGAAGCAGCAAGCCGAAAGGCAAGGCTCAAACCAACTCCCGAAAGCGGAGAAACAATAAAATCTTTAAAATACAAAAAAGGTCCGTCATCATTATCGAACCTCTCCAATCTGTTCTTCTGTCCGGCTGTACGAATATAAGATAGCACAATAATTACAAAACAAAAACAGGTATATATATATATATATATATATATATATATATATATATATATATATATATATATATATATATATATATATATATATATATATATAATATACGGTGCACTTATTTAATATCTATAGTGAAGACAGCTGTCAAATTTTAAGCAAAATACAACTATGGGTTGACTGTCTGCCCGTCTGTACTTTTAGTAATAAGTAAACGCTATAATTAAAAAACGCAATGACTTAAGTGTATAAATTTTAGTACGGGAATTTGTGACTACAAATGCAGTTTTATGTCAAATATTAGTTACAATTCGCTGGGAAATGCGTGTCCAAAATACAAATTCGATTTTCGGATACTATTAACTGCATGCCAGGAATTAACCGCCAAATAACTCGCCAAGGATGACACAATAGACTCAGTAAAAATGCTAAATTCACACCAAAAGTTAACATTTCGTAGCTTTAGTATGCCGTGTAAGACGTTCTCTATAGAGAATGTGAGAAAGTTTTAGGGAGACAACTCTCGATAGTTTAATCTCAAATTCTATTATTGCATCAGTATCAAGCGAGGAAATATGTTCTTCAAATACATTTCATTATGTTTTTCTATCCAATCATGCTTTTAAAGCTTTCATATAGTTAATTAAATTACAATAGTAATAATATGGCCGGGATAGCCTGGTTGGTAAGGAATTGAGTTCGCGTCCCTTGGGTTGGTGGTTCAAACCCCGCCGGCCGAAGACTCTCCGTGTGTATGGTGGCTGGCGCAACTATAAATTTGTCGTGGTCACAAAGCCCTTCATGTCGAGAGTAATACCACTATTGGTACTGAATCAGGGGTGTTCGTTCTTTGATTCAGGTCTAAATTACGATCTGTGGATGAGTTAATGAAATTCATGTATGAAGTCTGCCCCTTTAAAAGGGTTGTGACGTGTGTGTAGCGAAGTCGTTCTCTTGCCCCTATATGTAGTTACTGAAAAAAACAAGAGACGTACCCTTGGCTTAAAGCGTCAAATGACTTATTAAAGTCAGTGGGCTTGTCTATGGCAAGTGCCATTAGAAACCAAAACAATAGCAAAAATACACATTGAGATAATGTTGTCCGAGCCTAAAGTCTTAAGAATAAAATAATAAAAGTTTAATACAACATAAAGGTTAATACAGTAGTTTAATATAATAATAAAAGTTTATGTACAATAATTGATATGAAGTAGTGTTTCAGTATTTAAAACAAATTAATGTTCCCAGTTTTCAAAAATAACCAGGAAACTTCTTAAAAAAATGGAATTTTCATTGAAAAGTTTTATTACTTCACCTAAGTTCGTTTTCTAACTTTTCTCAAGTGCTGAATAAAAATTTAGATGAATATAAAAATCAGTCATGAATTAAATCAGACGATGAAAACTAGTTAGAATATGACCTCTACTCTACAAAACTTTTTATAGTAAAAAAATAGGTGCAGATAAAAGATTGTCAAACTTTGGAGAGAAAGACAGTCGTCTGAAATCTGCCATTGAGACTTTTTTTTCCTTTCCAAAAACAAGTAATAAGTTCCTTGAACAAAACTTCCTTTTTCCAGTAGATCCGCAGAAAATATCCCATAATTTCGGAATATTTTTCGACTCAGGCGCTTTAAAGTGCCGACTCGTTCATGTTTCTATGGTAACAAATCCCGGATTATTCTTCAATAGCACGTTCCATTTATATGGCAAATGTGCCTGTCAGCGCGGAATTTTACTGCCATTGATTTCTACACAATTTTATTTAATTTGACTTGTTTTATAGTTGTGAAAATGGAATTCTGAAATCAATTTTTAGCTCATTTTTCTACGTGCTAAAGTATTGAAATTTTGCCCATGGCATTTGTGCATTCCTGGTAGCGTTATTATTGCAAATTATCTGAGCCTACTTATCAGTTAACTATAAACAACACGCATCCGTTCTTATTGTTTAATTTATACATGAATTATCATTAAAAATTTGACAAAATTATGCTAATATAGAATTTATTAATAAAATATTTTATAATTATTTTTGAAATTTTTCTGTTTTTAAAAAAAATTTCATAATCGTAAAGATAGAATCCTTTTAGTGGCTTCTCGCGCATTTCGCGTTCTGCTAGATAATGCATTCTTTTAGTATTTACATTATTAAATTATTGGCTAATTGCATAATATAATTAAATTTTATTATACGTGAGCTGCAACATTTAGTAAGGAATTTCAGAAGAAAATCGGTTTATGATTTCATTAATCTTTATATTGATGAATGTCAAATCATGGAATAATAAGTTGAAAATAATTTAAGTAAAAAATATCTTCTTTATAAAGAGTTACAAAAAATCCAGCTCAGAAGTAAAATTTTATTTCAAAAAACCCTTTTCAATAAATGCCTTTAAAACCCATCATATCTATTCCTTTTTTTAATTTATTATATTTTAATGGAAAAAATTATTTGTATGTTTTCTAATATAGATCTCGGAAGTTTCTTAATGTTTTATATATCCATAAATGTGTTCAAAATACAATATATATATATATATATATATATATATATATATATATATATATATATATATATATATATATATATATATATATATATATATATATATATATATATATATATATATATATATATATATTAGATGTGGTCAAACAAACGGTTAATTTAAGATAATAATTACCTAAAGAATGGGATTTTTGAAAAAAAATTATCAAATATTTACATTTTTTAACCGTAGCAAGAAATATTTCGAAAACGTACTGATATGTATACACGTCCTTACACACACACGCGCGTATATATTTATGTATAAATTCTAGAAATATAGTTTAAGTGAAGGGCAAAAATGGCAATCTAGAACGTTTCTAGAAAACCTAGCTTAGAAATTTGTCATACTATTGATTCAAAATTTTCAATATGGTTTAAAAATATATAAACTTTTTCCTGAACTAATAAATACTTTATTTATCTATCCAATCTCTTAATAATAGAATTCAACTGATTAAAAAGTTTTTTTATTCATTTTTTTTCTTTTTTACATTTTGAAACATTAAAACAATTGTACAAATTTTTGAACTAACTTTTCTGATTTTCTAATGTATTGGAAATCTGAAATTTTATACACTTGTGTGTTCTTGATTTCAAAACACTTTTTTCAATATTTTCATAATGCTGTTTACAAGTAATTGAGAATTTTAATGAAATCTTAATTCTAAAAATGGCATCTTTGTTAGAGAAGTTTCGAAGAAAAAATGATTTCCAAATTTTTTAAATATTTATTATAATAAAAGACTAAATTATAAATGAAACAAAAAATTAAACGGTAAAAAACGACTAAAAATGAATTAATTCCTACATCTTAATGCCCTACTAAAAGTATAACTTCAAGATCATTTTTATCAAATTCATTCAGGCAATAGAGATTGAGAATATATTGTCAAATGTCAAATTTCGCACAAGACGTATGAAATTCAAGAAGAATTCGAAGAAATAGCGACGTCCTATTTCAAGCAACATTGAACAGTTAAGTTTTATTCAACTGAATGTGAAAAGTTCCGAAATCTTTTCTGCCTCCGACGGCAACTAAAAAGTTTTCAACGCAGTAAACTGAAGGTATAAAAAGTTTATTCTACTCAAGGGAGAAATTGGACCTAGACTTCGGGGACCACGATCGTCAGTCTTTGGCCGTAAGATTTTATAAATGCCTCGTTTGTTATTGTATACCCGAATTTTCACACTCATTTAAGTTTTCCGCAGAAGACACTTCTCTAAGTAGGAAATAAAATCTGTTTCATTTGCTTTAGTTTAAAAAGATGCCCTTCAGAATTCTAAAGAAGCGTCGTTTTCACAAGAAAAGGTGTTTGAAAGTTATTTTTTAAAAGCAGTTTTTCTCTTTACTGGAATTAAGAAGCAAGCGATTTAAAAAAATGCAAAATACGTTTTTGGTTAATTGTTTTTAATTGCAGAAAATGGATACAAAATGTTACAATATTATCTAAGTGGTAAAGAAATTTTATGGAAATTGACTCCTGATGTTTTTTATTTACTATACTATATATTTATTTTTATTTATTTTTTGATATCTAGCTTTAAGTTACGTTAGTGAGACGCAAATTTAAGGCAAATCTTCTCCTGATGTTTTTTATTTACTTTATTTGTTTATTTTTATTCGTTTTTAAAATTGAGCACATTTTTTTTAATTATTGATTTTTTTTTATCTTTGGACATCAAGCTTATTTTTTATTTGTTTATTTATAATTAGTATTTTGGCAGTTATTTTTTTTTATTTCGGAAAGTTTTAAATTTAGAATTAAAATAGTTGAGACTTCAGTATCTTAAGAAGTTCTAATACAAGCAGCAAAAATTTCATAAAGGTATCTCCATACATAAAAATGGAAATGTAATATATTTTCAATGAAAAAGTCAAAAATATCAAACTTCTATAGTTATTGGATTCTGGTAACAAAGTAGATTTGCAACATTATTTTGACATTTATGTCGCTACAATACTCTAAAATTGTTTCCCAGCACGGTTGTTCCATCATCGGAAAGACTGATTTACAATAATTTGTATTGGATGCTGTTCGGGTGCCGAAATTTAAAATGAGTTCAATGAAATAATCTCTCATTTCCTTCACGCCACATTTCATTATAAAGTTGTTTTTTTACTGAAGTTAGAAAAATTCGAAAATTTTCTTCCCCATTCAAAAAAACTAAAAACTTTTCACCTCAATAAATAACACTAATAAAAAATCTATTCTACTCCTGAGAGAAATCAGACCGAGACTTTGACAACCACGTGCTGCGATGCTTTGTGCATAGGATTTTATAAATGAGGCTTTTATTACGGTAAATAAATGTAATAATTCTACATTTAGTGAAGTTTCATAAGGAAGAGATCTTTTTCAATGTGGGAAAAAAATAAAGACCGTTTCGTTTGTTTTAGTTTTTATTTCGAAATATCCTGAGGAGTTTCGTTGTTTCAAGTGAAAGCAAACTGATATTGGTTTAACATACACGTTTTGATGAAAACGCTTTATTTCTGCTCTCTACTAAATACAGTATGTATAGTATGCATGCAGTACATATCTTTTTTTAAAAATACGCGAATAAACATTAGTTTCAAATTGCTGTAGATTGAGAATTAATTAAAAAAATACCTTATAAAATTCAGGGAAATGAATTGTATTGAAATCAAATTAGTATAATTAAAAAGATAATTTCCTGATCGTTTAAATGGTAGAAAAACTGCTTTGACTGATGACTGCTTTGGAATATATAGTTGGAAATCACCAAAAGCTTGGTTGATTTTTATTAACTTCTTGATTTTGAAAAGTTGGCAGAGATTTTCCACTTTTTCTTGAAGAACATGTTTTCCAAATTTCATCAATGTGCTGGTCTATATAAAAAATACGCAAGTAAACACTCATCTTTATAAACAGAGATTTGGCGGTATGTATAAGTTGTACGCAAATGGATGGTTTTAGTGGATTTATTGCGAGTGTTAAGTGTTCTGAAATTTTTCTGGTAGTTAGTTGCTTATATCAAGGAAAATGTTTGTGTAAAATTGCAGATGGCATTGTGATGCATACTTCGAAATAAGCCCAACGCTCATGTTTCCAAATTTTGTTGGCAAACGATATTAATAAAATTGAAATTTATATTCCAGAGAAAAAATCTAAAAGGAAATGATCGAATATGCGACATGTAATGCAGCGATTTAATTCCTGGACTTCTGAGGCATACAATACGTGGTAAATCAAGCAATCAAATTATATCGTTAATGTGAAATCTTCGTGTTATCAATAATTATGTGACATGCAACCCATACACTTTAAAAAGTAAAGTATATTTCACTAATGCCAACTAACGTGAAAGCATATATTACTGAGCAATGTTGTGAGGTGGCTGTCATTTAACTCTACACCGCCAGAAAACATTTTATACAATAATTCTGACATACGGAGCCATTTTCCAGAAGATTAGTTTGAATTTTGAATCGAGAATGGATAGTCCTACTTGGGCCGGGATAGCCTGATTGGTAGGGCATTGGATTCGCATCCCCTGGGTTGTGAGTTCGAATCCGTCAGCCGACGACTCTCCGTGTGTGGTGGTGGCTGGTGCACAAATAAATTTGTCGTGGTCACAACTCCTCGATGTGGAGAGTAATACCACTGGGAGTACTGGATCAGAGGTGATCGTTCTCTGGTTCAGGTCTAAATTACGATCTGTGGTTGCATGAATGAAGTCCGCCCGTAAAAAAAAGGGTTGTGACTCACGCGTAGCTAAGTCGCACTCTTGGCCATAGATGGCGCTACTGAACAATAGGAAACGCAAAAATTTCGGCTTAAACTCACTAACTTAGACAGCGGGCTTGTCTATGACATCGGAAACAACAACAAAGTCCTACTTTTAGTTTGCTATTTCATATTCTTTGCTTATAAAGTGACTCAATTCTGAAAGGGAACATCTCAAAATTTGAATCGATTACATTAATTAAAAATATGTATGATAAATAAATTTTGAAAGAAATTAATTCTTTTTCACTATTTAAATTTTTCTATATATTTAAATGAGTGATCTTTTGAAAATTTAGTTCCTATAAATTATCATTATTATGGTGGTAATAAAAAGAAACCATAACTTTCTATTTTTATGAAGTACGCTCGTTTTAATTAATTAAGAGATAATTATATTTCATAATTATTAATTAAATAGTTTATCTTACAGTATATCGTGTGCATAACACTTTTAGCACCTGGCAGCTATATCCGATGATATCAAATTGTTTCTATTTTCTTTGCTTCTTTTTTTTTATTAATATAAATGAAGCAATTAAAATATTGCTGTCTTAGGAATTTATAATTTATTTTTTCTCTATCATGAAGGTGATTTGTTTTAATACCGGTTTGATAATATTTGTTTGATACATTCTTGAGAACTTAATTTTATCTTGCGTTTATACTATGTACGCTGAAGAGAGTGCAATATGCAAATAATGCTTTATATTTTAGTAATGAAAATAAATGCGAAGATTTAATTACTAATTATTCATTCCTTATATAATGAAATAGATTGTCCACTTGACTCTTACGTATTAATTATGTTTATCCCCATTATGTTAGAAGATATTTTAAATGTATTGATTTAAAATATTTGTTTTTAAATGACTCAACTAGTTATTAAATCCTTGAAAAATTAGTTCTAATTATATGTACATAAATATTGAAAAACAAAGCATGATAAATGAATTGGATATAAATCTGGAATCAGAAGCCAATTATAATTTTATTTATGTTGAATTCTTTACCATAAATTGCTATATGACATCTCATTTCATGGAAGACTGGCTACGCATCTTGCAATAATTAATTCTGAAAACCTACAACATCAGTTTTATTTCTGTATTGAACTAATACGACCACATAGTATCGAAATGAAAATTGCTTAACAGCTTTTATAAATAACAAATGCATTCTCGATTTTTTTAAAACTTGTTCTCATATAATGAAATGACGAAATGCATTTCACTAGATCAAAATAAACAGTCATCCAAGACCAAAACTAATTTTCTTTAAATATTGCAAAAGCTTTATTTTGATAAATTATAAAATAAAGAGAGAAAGAAAGAAACAATGTTCCGGTGCCATTATTCTGAAATATTTTGATTGCTAAAGCAGCCGATTCATAACTCTTAGAAGTCATTTAACACTTGAAAGCTATCTAAATTTATAACTTAAATTGCATATTTTTTAAATATTTATTTATTTTCAACCCAGCCGTCTTTTGAAAGACTAAAGCTCGCTTGTATTTCAAGATAAGGAAAAAATACGCGGAAGGTCTTGATTCTGAAAACACAAAAGTGGGAAGAACTTTCTTCTTTAAGAATGAAAATTAAAGTTGAGGACTCTAGCTCCATGCTCCCGTCCTAGTTTGATGCTAATTATTTTCATTAAATAGCCAAACAAATATGAATTTATGAAAAGAAATCAAAGAACTTTAATTAATAAGATTTAGCTACGACTCAATGGAAATAACAACATACAGGACATTTTTATTAATTCAGAAGCAAATATGCGTCAATTGTCATTTGGACACTACGTTTTCAAATAGATCTCCCTTAAAATGAAAACAATTAAAATGTTTCTAGATTGAAGAAGATTCAAACAATATGCTTCTAATTTAAATGTATAAAAAATATTTTATTTAAGGAACTTAAGGGATTTAATTTTTATAAACGCCGAGTTTTTGTGAATTTCAGATTATTACCGTGTTGATATGAATTCTTAGATAGTAAACACTAGAATAAAATTGGTAATGGTATTCACCATATCTGTCCAATCATGATGGAATTGTACTTTGAAGAAATGCTTTTTGCCTTCTGCGCAAAACAGTTATTTCCACAGCAAGTCGCGTCTACCCCTTTCTCCATTTTAATTTCCTAAACTAGACACTTTTATTGAACTTAATTATTCACTATATATATTTGTAATAAATTGAAATTTTCTAATTTTTTTAGAAAGAACGCCACTCCAGATTTTAATTCATAATTTTATAAGCTCTAGTACATTATTAACTACAACTGTAACTCTCAGAGTTTCAATACGAACTACTCGAACGCTTTCAAGAGTTCCCCCTCTTGAGAAGACCATTGAACCTGGCTGAGATAAAAATGTCTAGCAGATGCCCACTTCCGCTTGGATTCTTTTTTATCCTCTTGTTTACAATGAATATGATGGCTTGATTTAAACCTAACAAATTGATTTCCAATTAAATACCGAGGAGTTAAAGAGGAAATTAAACCTGTTTCGATTGGCTCTTCATTATCGATGTAGCTTCATCGTCTCATATAGAATGTCGTTTCACGCACACAAATATATATGCGTGTGTGTATGTTAAAATTCTGTACAAATCAATTCTATGTAATAATATTTTCGAAAATAAAAACGGGTAAACTCCCAAATCGTTTGATTATTTTATCAGTTAAAATTTGAATTAAGATTCGAAAACAAACCACTTTGACAAGCACATTATTGCCCTCCGTAGTGTTCTTAATTACTCCAAGTCGAACGGTCTGATTTGTAGAAAGCATGATATTCTATAAGCCAGGCGGTTATATACTATATGCATATTTCTTTATTATTAATATAGATTAATTAATATCAAAAATACCAGAATGATATCCTGTTGTATTTTCGTACATGTAATTTTTTCTGTAACACTTTAATAATATCAAATTACAAAACAATGCCCTCCGAGGTTGTGTCTGGAGTTTTATTTTAATCTTTTAGTTCTGAAACATATGCTGCTTACGAATAAGTCAGAATTTCATTCTAATTAGAAAATAAGTTTTTTATGATATATCAGCAGCCCTGTAGATATTTATATTATTTAGTATTATTGAATCACCAGCATCACACGTTTAGATAGATATATATAAATATCAACGGAAAGGCTATCGGTTTTTTTTTAATACCCGTACATTATATACATTATATTATTGCCGTATAATATTTTCAATGTCAAAAGAAGGAAAAAATAGAACTTTTTATATCCTAAACCTTAAATTGAATGTCTCGAAAGTTATGATTCATCCTTTGGGCTCAAAGCTTTAACGGAAAATGAACTATAAACATTAGTTTAATAAAATAGCAAAACAGCGAAAAAACCTTTCGTACAATATCAAAAAATTGTTTTTCCTTTGACTTTTTCCAATTACTTTCTCCTTCTACATTTTGCTCGTTGACTTCTTCCTTTCTGCTCCTGATTTTTCCCTCTCTTTCCTTTTTCTCCTCTCTTTCTTTCTCTTCCTGATCCTTTTCTTCCTCTCTCTCTTTCTCCTCCTGATCTATTTTTCCCTCTCTCTTTCCCCTCATGACACCTTTCTCCCTTTCTCCTCCAGACTCCGTTCTCCCATTGACCATTTTCGTCCTATATTTCATTTTTCCTTTATCCTCCAGATCTCATTTTCGTTTTGACTTTTCCGTACATTTTCAAAAAAAAAAAAAAAAGCTTTGTTGGTATTTATCTGCATTGAGTACTGAAGTAAATGGAGTCAACATTTTAAATTTCTTTCCTCTTGCACGACTGGATTTGAAATTTCAGTAGACATCCAGAATTATTTTGTTAATACCACGTATAAAGATTATTTTTATAAAGCTTATTGCATATCTGCAGGACTGCGATCATAACATTCAGTAAACATATTTCAAAATATATAATTTTTGATCTCCTGGTAGTACAAAATTCGATTATAAATCTAAATATCCACACAATGTTTATTTGATGGTTTTATTGCTCTTTCTCTTTACATAAATTGATCATACTATTTTCATACAATTCTTATTCACATCCATTTAGATAGACAAAGGAATTCTCTGTTTAGGATCTCTCTTTTGCGAAAAAAAGTATTATCGAGAACAATTTTGGAGTAAAGATCACTTACCAATCTTCATTTGTGTAGCTTTGTTCATTTATGACTTATCTTCTTGAGATAGATGAACAAAAAAATAGAATAAAAAAAATCGCTTTTTCAATTTCGGGGTGAGGGAGTTAACAAATAATTGTACCACACTTCTACGTATACAAAAAATAAATAAAAATAAAAATAATACTTTTGGAGAAATATTTACTTATAATCATTTACACCACAATTAGCGTACACACACACACACACACACACACACACACACACACACACACACACACACACACACACACACACACACACACACACACACACACACACACACACACACACACACACACACACACACATATATATATATATATATAACGCTCATTATGTTTTTTTTATAATAGGTTTTAAGCTAGAGAGAGCTTATTAGACTGTTACTAATTATATCGAACCTTCAGTTATTTAGCTTCTTAAATTTATATTTTACACAACTGTAATATATCTTTGCTGCAACCGTTGTGACATAAAAAAAAAAAGACAAATCTACAGATATTTTTAATATATGTCAGATCACTGACCTGCGACATTGACGAATTGGAGATGGATTTGGCGGTGGTAAGAATAAAGGTTTTAGAAAATTGAGGAATTATTTCTGCCTCTCATTTACCAAACGAGATCTGTAGATTCTTCTGGAAAAATTCTATGTCTTATTAGGAGACTAAAATAAGGCGATGCATTTACTCCAAAGTGATTTCTCTCTTTTGATTGCTGATCGTGAAGCCAGCGGTCTCGTGTGCACCTTCAATCTACTCACTGTTTTAAATTGGCGATTTTCCATCTGTATGTGTTGATATTGAGAATTCTTGTTCCAGTGTTATTTTACCATGCTATGACAGTGTTTTCATTAAATGTGCTTCGCATTATTTTTTGTGAAATAAAACGTCGGTTTCAATTATCTAATGGGGGGGGATTCCTTTCACCATAAAACACAGGAAGATTTTCTGTAACAGTACCGAAATACATGAGTCTTTTAATGATGACATAAAAAATGCTACTGGTAGAAAGTGAAATTCTGTATTGTTGCATTTTACATCCATAAATATACAAGAAATGAATTAGACTAGAGAAAAGATTTTTATTCATGTATTTTTCCCTGAAGGTTTGAATTCCGAAATTCGTCTTGAAAGTAACTTTATACTTTCCCAGTGTAATACATTGCAGCATCTAGAGAAAAATGTTTCGATTGTTGTCATCGGTAGGATTTTCTTTTGAAGACTCCCGAGGGATTAAAGTAAACGGTACAGATTATGAAAATAAAGTCAATTGGGAATTGCTGCTGCATCCAGGAATAAAAGGAACTTAAGGGAATTCTCTGGCTTCCCATCAAGCTGCTTTGCGCTGCGTTTTAAATTCTCTTTTCCGGGATAGAGCTCCAAGGGAAAGATTAAAACAAAACATTGCATTCCATGTATTCTAAAATATGCTGAATTTCATTAAATTTAAAAATAAATAACATATCTAATGTAAGAAAAATACCCAGAATCATCTAGACTTCACGGTATTATGCAGTTCAGGGTTATTCCTTAAACAGATATCTATGCTGAAAAAGATAAGAGAGTGAGTTTCTTCTGTGCTGTTACTCTTATATTTCTTGACAAGTTCACATAAAAATTTCAAGATTTGTAATGCTTTGAAGTAATCATTTTGTCAGTTTTCTTAACAAATAACTTTTGATACAGTTCTTTTTAATAAAATTAAAATGACTCATTTAATTAACACTTGATTTTTTTTTCATTGCTAAAATTAAGCAACACGAGTGACAAAAATTCTAAATTTAATAACCAACTTTTGGTATAGTATTGTGAAATAGATTGTACCAGCTTTTGGTACAATATTGTCAAATAGATTGTACCAGCTTTTGGTACAATATTGTCAAATAGATTGTGCAAGCTTTTGGTACAGTCTATTTGACAAAATTAAAATGGCTTATGCAGTTAGCTCTTAATTTTTTGCTTCGTTTTTAAAATTAAGCAATATATGTGATGAAAATTATAAATTTCATAACCAACTTTTGGTATAGTATTGTGAAATAGATTGTACCAGCTTTTGGTACAGTATTGTCAAATAGATTTTTTAAGATTTTGGTACAGTCTATTTGACAAAATTAAAATAGCTTATGCAGTTAGCTCTTAATTTTTTACTTCGTTGTTAAAATTAAGCAACACGAGTGACAAAAATTCTAAATTTAATAACCAACTTTTGGTATAGTATTGTGAAATAGATTGTACCAGCTTTTGGTACAGTATTGTCAAACATATTGGCTTTTGGTACAGTCTATTTGACAAAATTAAAATGGCTCATGCAATTAACTCATGATTCTTTGTTTCACAAAGAGAATTTTAAAATCAAGCAATCTGAATGAAGTTAGTAGAAAAGTTTGCAATTAATATTTACTCTTATTTACATAGCTTACCTGCCACTGAAACAACATAGAAAATCTAAATATTAAAGATAAAAGAAAACAATAAATTAGGAATAAAAACTGAACAGAAAATAAACAGTAAACTATAAAAATATAACTGTTAAATAAACAGTCACCCTACACGAAAGAATACAGAGTTCCGTGAATGATGTGGATCACGATACATGAACTAAATGAGAACTGCTGAATTCTAACTCCATAATGAGATAAAATATACCCTTTTCCTTAAAAAAGTATATATTTTCTTTGTCGAGATGTAAATCAAATCCGCACCATTTCTGTGCCCATCGGAATTTCGGTTAGTAACCATCATACCGGAATAATTCTCATCCCTTATCAGGGATGCCACCGGTGAGGGGCTACAGAAAAATAATAAAACATTCAAATAAAGCCTGTAGCTATCGTACATGAACGAAATTCACAATAAAATCATGAAAATTACCGTGAACAAATGCAAGATAAACAGCCGTGGAATGTATGATAGAGAACTGTAGTTTACCAAGGATAACGAGAAAAACAAAAACTGTTTAACTACTGTAATATTTTACATTGCATGCCTTTCAGTTAAATCATTCCAAATTGTGGAATAGTTGACAAATATATGCGAAAATAACCCGAAACAACAGAAAATATTAGATAAAAATTCTACTGGATTATATTTAATATCCGAGTTCCATTAAATACCATTACCTGTGTGCCACATATTATGAGTGCAACTCTTATAGATTTGTTTAAACAACACAAATTAACATGAATACTCCATTTCATGGCATATAGTTAAAATAACTCTAGTGTTGCTTGAAACGGGACGTTAATATAACCGAACCAAATCATGGCATATAAGTTATATGTTTAATTAGGATATATTTTTAAGGAGAAAAATATAATATTTCTGATTGAAATATTTCTAACACATCAATTAATCTATAAACTTTCAAGCCGGCGTCCTGGCATAGGGGTAGCGCGTCTTCCCCGTGATCTGGGCGTCCTGGGTTCGAGTCCCGGTTTGGGCATGGTTGTTCTTCTGTTGTTCTATCTGTGAGATGTGTGAATGTGCCCTCCTGTAAAAAGGGGTTGTGCAAGCGAATGAATGATGCGTGAGTGGCAAAGTCGTACTCTTGGCCCTAGTTGGCGCTGCTATAAAAAACAAGAGACGTTCCCCCTCAGGCTTAAATCGTTGTCTTCGTAACAGCGAGCTTGTCAGTGGCAAGTGCCATAAGAAACAAACAAACAATACATTTTCAAATCGATACGAATACTGCATTTTTACTCTTAAATGAGAAAAGAATATATGGGTGCATATATACTTCACACAAAGGAACTTCATGAATTAAAATTGCCTTTCGTTGCTCACAGACATCGAAAACTATTCATTCGTAGCATTCATTATCACAAATGATCCCTTCAAAACATGGGAATAACGAGTTGAAACTCAAACTCGAAACTTTTTGAAAATGCCTTATAAAATACAAAACGGTCAATTACTGTCAGAGGAATTTTTACGAACAGAAACTTCTCACTGGAGTTGCATAGTTTATTTTTTATTTATCGATTGTTTCAAGTTTCAAAATTATGTTTTATCGATTCTTGTCAATTTATGCTTCTAGCATGAGTAACAAATCTTTAAGGCTGAAATTTCCAGACCGTACTGAATATGTTCTCGCACATGTACTAATGTTATTCTTTTGTTTCTTTAATTTTTTTTCCTTTTATGTGATAATAGTATGTAAAGGAAACGCATTAAAATCGTAAGAAAATCGATTGATATTGATGAATTTCCTTGTGTAATCACTTTTTAGTCGGGTATGTGGGGTGGGGGGGGGGGTTTATATGTTCTTGGAAAAAAAAAGGTACCTCTAAAATGAAACCAGAAAGAGAGGTGAAATTTAGTATATGCAACAAAATTGTAAATCTCTTGGAAATTCGCTATGAAATCAGTTGTATAGAAGGGTGTTGTTTATGCATTTGAATACAATAATCACAGTAAACCAGATGGAAGGAATTTGAAATATGCTTTTAAGCCAATATTCCTAGATTTTTATCAAAAATTTGATACAATTTTCAAAGCTTTCAATATTTGTTTGTCTGTAGAATATAATTTGCAATGAGATATCTCACACTCACAGCAAATTAGATAAATAAAATTTCTTAAATTGATCTTGAAATCAATTTTGTATATAAGTCTAAAATTTTGAACACACGTGAAACTAAAATTTTGACTATTTTATCGTGACTTTGACTAAGCCTCATTGAATCACTTCACTGTGTCTATGCTATAACATTCGGTAAAGTCGAGGGGTGTAAGCTCTCTTTAGAATTTTCAAAACAGAATTATCTTAATATCAGGGTAATAGTATGAAAATTATGAATATTTATAATTTATAGCTTGGAAAACAAACCTACGGTAATTTTTGGCATATAGTTTGTGAGCATTTGGACTAATGCCTTCTTTTAAGTTGCTTTTTGTGCAAGTGGATATTTCAGAATTGATAGTACATAAAATATTTGATTAAATGATTAAATAAAGAAAAAATACGATAGATGTGTTTTCTGCATTAATTAACTTACACGAATCTCTTGACAACAGAACGGAGTCATAACAGGAGAATTTGACTTCTTTTTCGATAACACCATAAAAAGCAACTGCTTGCAGCTGACGCGCTCTTCGATATAGTCAAAATGTAAGCATTATTTAAATCCGGCGTTAAACCAATGTATCCTGTTACCATTATGCATAATGAATCTTCAGCTAGAAATCTGGCAATACATTATGCATTTCATTTGCATATGAAACACTTGTACAGGAAAAATTATCGAATTTTCTTCCTATCCACGTAGAAATATTCTAGAAGTGCATTTAGTTATTGTTAAGATCTAAATTACTTCAGCATTTCCAATAGGTCGCTGACAAGAATTTGAATAATAATTTTTGCTTCTATTAATTTTTATAAATGAAAAAAAAACACTTAAATCAATGGATTTGGAATACAAAATACATAATTTCAAACGAAGTTATTCACTTTATTATAAAGAGTTAACATTCAAAATGAAAACAACTGAAGCACGGAAATTTTCTTTCACAATTATAATATTGCGGCCATAAATAATTCTCTTCTATTAGTATGAAAAAATACAGTATTTATTTTGAAATAATACAACATAATTTCAAATGCAATACTCTATTTTGAGTATTGGTTAAGTCAAGTCAACCATCTAACTCTCCGACCCGCCCTAAGGCACACGGATTTAAACCATAAAACTGAATGACCGGACCGCCGCAACAGCAATTGGCGGGAACTGTGGTTGAGTCCTAAGGGCCATCACCGGCCACGGTACAACCCTCCCCGAAGGAAGTACGTCCCGTCATCGATGGGAGGAGCCAGATCCCCCACCTATTAGTGTACCCTCCAGGGTGGTGAGATCCAACCACCATGCCGGAAGCATCTCATCCTCATTTCGAGGTGCCCCCCCCCGAGGGATTGAGTATTGGTTAAAACAAAATTCGCAATTTATGCCATTGAATTTTGTGAACAAACTTTAGATTCCTTTAAATCGTTCATTTTGGATTTAACTGCTTCGCAAATAAACTCGCATTCAACTGTTTAATAGTAATAATGTTTACACTGACTGCAGCATGAAATGTTATTTCTTAAATTAGTAGAACTGAAATTTCAATTAGGAAATTTTCAATGTACTGCAAAAGTAAATCTATATATACGTATAGAAAAATGCAATCACGCAATATGTATATGCAGCATCAGAACTGAAGAAAATCATTGGTAATAAGTAAACCAGTTAAATTTATATATACATGCACAACATATACATATATATAAGCGTTATTTTATGTGAAGCAAAATTCAGTTTCGAAGACGGTGAAGAGACTTTCGATTTCGTGACGTCGTTTTATTTCATCTTGGAGAAGCACGCATTATGTACAAGCAGGAGCGACGAGCACACACAAAACACAGAACGACACAGAAAGAACTGAGGGAAAAGTTCTTGCACGTTTTATCCCTGGTCTTATATAATCTGAGATACTGATAGGGAAAATATTTCTCCATAATGCTTATATACAATGAGATTTCGATAGGGATTATCGCTACGTGTCGACGAGGCAAGGGAAACACAGGGATCTTTTAAAAAGAATTTGTCACGTCAGAGGTATTTTGTCCCTTCACTAAGAGTGTGGGAAAGTTAGGCCTTTAGCCGATTCAGCAATTTCACAAAGCTTCTCTTGAATTAATTAAGAACAGAAAGTGGAATTGGATCAGGAAATAAGAGAATGTTTTAGAATAAAGTTACAATGGGCTAAGTTAAGATAAAACCTTGGAAATTAATTAAATTGAAATTAGAGTTTAAAATATCATTATATATATGTGTGTGCGTGTATGTGTTTTGATAAATTAAATATGCTCTTAGAATAAATTTTTTTTGCAGTTTTAATTATATTTTCAATTATTTTTAAATTAAGTTCAAATTTGATTATTTTTTACTATAATTAAAAAAAATATTACGGCAAAAAAATATTTTTTTCAGGATTTTAAAGTTTAGAAAAAGCCATCTTATTAATGATACTGGTTTCTCTGCCTTGTAAATTTGGCCTGAAATTTAAAAATGTTAAAAAAAAATTGCATAATATTCAACAATAACAATTACTACAATAAATAATAGAAATATACAAACAATGGAAATAACTACATAATCAACGATAGAAATACTACTACAATAAAATGCATACCATTTTCATTTCCTAATAAATTATTTAATGGTATTAATTTCTTCCATTGACTTAAAAAATAGAAAGATTCTATATATTAGCATGATGAATATGGAAATGAAATCTCTTTATCATAAAAGATAAGCCAGACATTTAAATTTTTAAGGGTATTGACATGGGACTAGATTCCATTAGGGAAGTTCGTGTGCACAACAAACGGAACACGTGTAAAATTATTAATTCAAGCGGTTTTAATGTTAGACACAATTTGATACATAAATATCTAGTTGAAAGAATCATTAACGTTAAGTTAAGCATAAAAGCTTTAACTGAAACCGTTTACAGTCAGTATTCCTGCCGGATCAGCTGGTTACAGTAGGCAGCTATTAGATAATAATTAAACATATTACTCGGATGCGAAAAGTAATTTAACAGTTTTAATTAGGAGATACAGGCATTGATTTTAAACGAGTTCTTTACTTATCGATATTATTTAAAAATAAGAAAAATCCCAAGTGTGATTATTATGAAAGCAAAATTTGATCTATGGCTATATCAACAAAAAGGAGAATTTGCAGATATTTCGCTTTTCATCATAGTTAACATCAAAGCAAAATTCAGATCTGGTAACAAATCGATGCCTCCTGCAGGCATATTGCATATCAAACCTCCATTTTAATCTCTGAGAGAATAATTATGCAGTTCATTTGCATTTGCAGCGCGAGCTTGCTGGGAAACTCGGCAAATTTTTCTCTTCCATCGGAATAGAAAGTGACGCAAATCCTAAAGCAGATATTTTTAAGGTGCTAGTTCTCACTTTGTAATCTGACACTCATCTGAATAAAGTTTTAACTAATAATTAATACTTATATGAGGCATAAATTTATCGGTTATTATGAAAGCTAATAATGTAATATTTTCTTTGTGATAGAACTGATTTGCACGTGCGCAATACCAATCCCATAAGTTTCATAAACAAGGTAAAAATCTTGCATCGGATATGATACTAGCGGATGGGTATTCCATTCAATAAATGTATGCTTCTCTAGATGGCGCTGTTGAGCGTGTCCTTAATTTGACGCGATCGGGGTGTCACATGTGGCATGCATTGGAAATATATGGATAGAAGGCGCCAGGGTAGCCTGCATTTAAATACATAGCAATTATTTTATTGTAAATAATGTATGAAGGTTCGTATAACCGTGTTTTAATAAGCATAAAAAATGAAAAGACAATCTGGAATTTATGCTCCACTGAATCACAAATGTAACAGCTGTTAGAAATGGAGATTCGATTGCGATGGCATGTTACTAAGCTGTATTCTATTTGCTGAAATGGTTTGAAGTTTCCGAAATAAAAGCTTTTTTTGTGAAGGTTCTGCCAATCTTTTATATGCATAATTTACCATTACATATATTTTATAAAGTTTTCGGGGATATTTGATATTTTTAAAGTTTTAATCCGTTTAAGAATTTTAAACGGATAACTTGTTTAAATGTTTAAAGGTTTGATGCTTAGAACATTTGAATTTTTAATACTTTTCAATGAATATTTTTGCTTAGTGTTTACAACTTTTAAATCAACAATACGCAAATCAAGTTTACTACCATAAGAATAAATTTTTGCAAATTTTGCGTCTTTCCGAAGAGTGAAAATCTAAGCAATATTAAATGCATTCAAATGAATCAAGTATTAAGTAAAATAATTCCCCAACTATTTTAAATATTAAATTGAAACATGAAATAAGGTAAAAGTTAGGTAATAACTTAATTTAACCTGAATAAGGTTTAGGTTATTAAGGTTTTAGGTAATTAGTAAACCTGAAATAAGGTAAAAGGCCAAACCATCTGGCTTCAAGTAGATTTTTAAACCATGAAATCAACGTAAAAACCTTTTTATTTTGTTCTTTTTTCTTTTTATTTATTTATTTATTTGTAATTATAGACTTTTTTGCTCTGTATATTTTGCATAAAAAATGAATGTAAAAAAATTTATTCAAACCACTTTTATGAGAAGAAGATGAGATTGTTATGAATTATTTCTTTACCTGAAATAAGTAATCTCATTCATAAATTAATAAGTTTAAAAATAAATTTAAACTGCGTATGTTGTTATAGAATTATACATACACAGGTTTGGAATTTATTTTAGAAATCTGCATGTTTATTTTATTGTAAGAATTTAAAGCTATATGCATAATTTATTTCAATAAATTAGTTCTTGAAAACTTTCAAATAGATAATATTTTAAAATGTCATATGCTGAATTTATGCAAAAATTGCAGTATGTTCCCAGTTTTTGACGTTTGGATTATAGAAATATAAAATAAAATTATAATAAAGAAATACACATTTTTACTAACGCTTTTATAATAGAATATCATTTTCATTTCGTCATGCTCAGTTTGGGAGCATGACGAAATGAAAATGTAGTAAATGTATGGAAGAAGAATTTATTTTATGAAATATAAAGTTTAAATTTTTATTAAAAGGAGAATTTAATTAGCACTTTGCTCGTAAGGAATTCTCAAATTTAATATCTTCGAGTTAATAAAAGATTAACTGAAAAGGTTTCAAAAATAAAATACTAAGTATAAAAATAGAAATAATATTAAGTAATATTTTTTTTTCTGATTTATACTTGCGTAAAGCCGTAAAGACTAAATAATATCACTTATTAGTCTGAAAGGTCTAACTATTATCTATATCTCAAGATGATGTTTAATTTTAAGAATTTTCTTTATATTATTTGGAGATAAAAAACAAATCTAATCGTTTTGACGTCGTTAATAATAATGTCTATGCTTTGCATTATTTATGGCTATTTTTACTAAGTGGAACGTAAATTTTGTTTTCATGTTAAATATATTCATGACGCCTTTGTTAAATTACAAATTCAATTATTTTCTATTTATGTAAACGAAATGACATCAGAAATTAATTCATTTTGCAAACACGTCAACTTAATACTATGTTTATCTTATAGGTCCAAATGGAGCCGGGATAGCGTAGTTGGTAGGACGTATGGCATCACTTAGGTTGTGAGTTCGAATCCCGAAGGCTTACCGTGTGTGTGGTGGCTGGTGCACGTATAAATCTGTCGGGGTCACAAAGTCCTCCACTTCGCGAGTAATACCCCTGGTGTCACTGGTTCATAGGTGGTCGTTCACCGATTCAGCCTAAATTACAACCTGTTAATAGAATTCATGAATGAAATCCGCTCAGTAAAAAGGGTTGTGACGCGTGAGTACTTCTTGGCACACTAGTTGGAGCTACTGTAAAAACAAGAGACGTTAACTATACTTAAATCGCTAACAGATAACTATAATCGGGCTTATAAAATGCCATAAGCTACAACAGTCAAACACATAGATCCAAACTCTAGTTAATTAAAAAAAATACTTCAAAAGTCGCGTTGATACAAATTTAATTAGAGTATCTTCATGAAGTATACCTCAATAAATAATTGCTCTACGCAAATATTTGCCTCATTAAGTAACTAAATAAAGCTTATAAAATGCCATAAGCTACAACAGTCAAACACATAGATCCAAACTCTAGTTAATTAAAAAAAATACTTCAAAAGTCGCGTTGATACAAATTTAATTAGAGTATCTTCATGACGTATACCTCAATAAATAATTGCTCTACGCAAATATTTGCCTCATTAAGTAACTAAATAAAGCTTATTTGCGAAAGTAATATAATGAAAAATGTCAAGACTTGAAGTACTACATAAAAAAGATTACTTGCAAAGTTCTCTATCTGAAGCGTAGTTAACACAGAAATGATGTTTAAAATCAGTTTACGAAAATATACTGTATAATCATAATTTGTATATTCAAAACTGTTATATAAATTAACTCTGTCATGATACAGTTCATTTGAATAGTAAACGTAGATATTAAAATAGAAATTCATCCTTCTCCCGAAACGAAAATTAGTTATTAAATAGATATTGAATACATTCTTAGAATATATATAACGAAATATGATATAGGTATATAAATAATTCTTTAATAACCAAAAAATTAAATTTTTGTTTTGCAAGTTTATCTCTGTAAGACAACAGTAAATTATGAATTGTTTTTAACAATCAGAAGAGTATACAGGTGCAATTAAATTCGAAATCACTATATTTTCTTAAATATGGAAATGTTATTATTCTGTAGCCCTACATATGAAATGTTTTTGCTCAAAGGATACAGGCACAAAGTATTTATTTTTGTAAATGTTTGATATGTATCGGATTTTTATTTGAGTATAGGAGAATTAATTATTAATGAAACTTCATGTTCCAGAAGGTTAAATCTGTTACTTGATGTTAATTAATTTAGACAATTTAAACCTCTTGTTGGTTGTTAAGCTTCCTCGCGCATCTGTGCCAACAATTTGACAAACAAACATTGATTCAATGCTGGCAAATAGATATAGGATCAATTTTAAATTGAGATTCTGATTTTTATGTAAACTTACATTTTCAATTGAAAAGAAAACAATTGTGTAATTTCAAAAGGGCATATACATTTATGTAAATACTTAATTAGGATAAACTGTTAAAACAAAGAGACTCAGGACTATAGCTCCGACTAAATATTACCAGTTTCATGTCAAAATGGGATTGCTATTTACTTTACTAATCAATTTGAGTAAACAGGTTATACAAGATAAAATCTCTGGTTTGTTTCTAAGTGACCATATTTATGTTTGACAAGAATTAGATGAATTAATGGTGGCTCAGATTTGGTTCAATGTCTTTTATCCTCTAATGATAAGGAGTTACGTTTCCAATCATAACTGAAATTTACGAAGTATGTCGAAAATAACCTAAGGGTAGCTTCAAAAGCTCAAATACATTAAATTAGCTAAATATTCAGAATGAATTGTATGAATAAGGTTAAATGTCTTGTTGTCCCCCGTATTTGAGCCAAAGACTTTGCACATAGAGAGTAATTCGGTGCTGGCTAAATCTCTAAGAGTTTGAAATTACATTTTTGATTAAAATCGGAAAGGACTATTAAGTATCTTCAAATTTCTATATATATCTAGATAAATTAATCAGAATAAACAGTTAAAACAAGGAGCATGAACCACGGATGCTGACTCTGGTATCATCCTCTGAGGACTTAGAACTGTAGCTCCGATTACCAATTATCAGTTCCATCTCAAAAAGGAATATGCTTCTACCTAACTAATTAATCAGGTTAAATACAACAAGATTAAATCTCTTTTTAGCTGTTAAGTGCCGTGTGTGACAAGAACTTGACAAATGATTGCCGGTTAAGATATGATTCAATGTTCGCTGATATGTTCTGATGATACGGAATTATGTTTTTGGCCAGAGTTGAAATTTGAGAAATCTGTCCGAAATAACCTTCGGATGGCTTCAAAAGCCCATATACATTGAATGAACTAAATATTCAGAATAAATTGTATGAAGAAGGTATATTACCACGTATCTGTACCAAGAATTTGGGGAATAAATATTGACTTGATACTGGTTCAGCCACTGAGAGTCCAAAATTACAATATTAATTATTATTAAAACCTACGAAGTTCTCCGAAACGGACATTCAGGTAACATCAAAATGACATATACATGTAGATAAATTATTCAGGACAAAAATGTTCAGAACAATGAGTACATGTAACGTGAAGCGTGACAAATGAAGGCTGCTTTTGGTGCAATAATCTGACAATTCGATATTGGGACTCTAGCTCCGAGAGAAAATTTCAGGTTCCCTCTTAAAATGGAATATATTTCTATTTAACTAATTAATTAGGTTAAATACAACAACGTTTAATCTCTGTTTGGTTGTTAAACGACCTTATTTATTTGTGTCAAGAACTTTACGAATGAATTCTCCCTCAGATTTGGTTCAATGTTCTCTGTTATGTTCTGATGTTAAGAAATTATGTCTCCAATCATAAGTAAAATTTGCTAAGTCTGTCAAAAATAATCTTCAGGTAACTTCAAAAGCTCAAATATGTTAAATTAGATAAATATTTAGAATAAATTGCATTAACAAGAGTAAATCTCTTGTTTTCCTATAAATCTGTGCCAAGAACTTGACAAATCGATATTGACTCAATGCCGGTTCATCCTATTTGTATCTCAAGTTACAGTACTAATTATGAGTGAAATTTTATTAGGTCCTTTGAAAAAGATACTTGCGTAATTATGTGTATATATATATATATATATATATATATATATATATATATATATATATATATATATATATATATATATATATATATATATATATATAAGTAATTAACCAGAACCAGAAAAAATTGTTAAAACTATAACTGTTGAGCATATGGTAAGAAATAGGGCAAACGAATGCTGGTTCAGATATTATCATCATTAGCTGGTTCAGATATAACTAACTAATCATAGTGAAATTTTTAAACAAAGTTAAATCTGCAGTTGGGGTTTAAATATTTTCACATATATGTAGTGAAGAATTTAGTAAATGGATCCTGAATTATACTCTGACTGTTCAAAATTACAATTCTGATTGCAATTGAAATTAGCGTCTGAAAATGCTGTTAGGATAACTTCAAAATAATGTATGTATTAGCCATATTAAATAATCTGGTTAATTTATTTTGACAAGAATATGTTAGGGTCTTTTAATTTGCTTTTATTCACGGAAAAATTTTTGTATCAATATCTAAATGTAAATCAAAGCTTTCAATCGTAATCCCATGTAAAACAAAAGAAAAAATTGATTCGAACTATCACGTCTTTTTTCGAAATTATTAAAGAATTAGTAAAATTTAATTTCTTGAAAATAACTGATGTACAATTGAAACAAATCCAAAAACATACTCAATGAATATATTACATGAAATATAAAATTCTTTGATTTCACACTCTGTCTAAATCTGCCTCTATCTGTCCTGTGTGAAGCCTTCATTAAATAAAAGTACTCTTAGAAATAATCCAATAAAGAGCATTAGATTTCATTGGATCTCTATTATCAATATTCTTCAAATAAATCTTAATCAGCTTTTAAAAGTTGCAGGACAAATCTTATTAGTGCTTGAAAAAAATTTAAAAGTCTTAGAGAACGTCTTAGAAAGCATTAAGCCTTTAAATTTCTGGTTTAAATTCGATAAAATTCTGTTTATGGCATTTACAATTGAATTCCACAAATGAAATATTCATTTAAAATCCTTTAATATTTGAAAGCAATGCATAAGTAAAACCCTTCTCTATTACACAAAACAGTTTTTATATTCTTTTGTAATATGTTTTGAAATCTTTAAAACTACTTACACTTCTTCAGAAAACTCTTAAATTCTGTAAAACTTTGATGAAGTTCAAATATTTAATACGAAAATTTAAAAAAATACTATATTAATTTATTTAAATTTGATCTGAAATCTTATATTAAATGAAGGTATAGCTTATAGATAAATTTTAATAAAGGAACAGTCTTTTATGAAAATCCATCCTGAGATGAAAGAATAACAAGCCACAAAATATGATCCATATGGTAATTTAATTTAAAGTTTTGATTGGTCTTAGTCTGGGTATACCTTTTTGATAATCCTTTCTTTTGATAATAAATTCAATAAGAATTACTCATAGTTTGCACTGTAAACTAATAATTAGAACCTGCTTATTCATAAAGTTTTTAACAAAAATTGGCGGATTCAATCAGCTTATTATCTTCAAAAGTTGAAAATCGCGCAATAGATTAAATTTTACATATATCAGTTATGAAGCCTTAAAGATATCTGGAATTGTTAAGGATAAAAGGATAAAGAGAAAATGAAATTGAATCCGTATCATAGAAAGAAGGTATATATGTATATAAATAAAGAATCACTTGGAATGTCTTTAATTCATTTCTTATTTCAGCATTACAGAAATAGTTTTTTAAATAACTTTTCCAAAGCGCTTTAAATTGTTGACTAATTATAAGCAAGCTCTATCACTGCTGTCAAAAAAGCCAATATCATTAAAGATATCTATATAATTCAACATCACCCAGTGTACCTTTGTCATATGCTTAATTTTAAAAATCTTATTTTTTGGAAATATTAAAACCGATGCAATAAATAATATATTTTATTTAGTTTTGATATTTAACAGGAATTTGCAATGTTTTGTACAATCAAATTCCAAATGAATAATTTTTTGAACATAGTAAGTATTTGATTTCTTTTTGACATTAGAAGAAATTATTTATAAGTACCATAACTATTTTCATTAAATTTTACGATACTTTTCTAAAAATAATATCCTTGAGAGTTGAAAAACTTAATTAAAACTCTCTGCAAAGCCTTTTTATAGTCTAAAAAGTAATTTATTACTTTTTTATCTTTTCAATTTTCATTAAATGAAAAAAAAAAATGTGATTCTAAAACGTCAAAATGCAAAGAACAAATTGCACACTTATGACTAGATTTTAAAACATCTGGCTCGATCACTGCAAATTAAAGAGCGGAAATTGACGCACATAAAATCAGACTTCTAAAATATCCAAGCGATTATGAAAAGGTAACGCCAATGCAATCACAAAAATAAAGAAATCGAAAAAGTAACTGCCGAAACTTCATTATGTTTTTCCTGTTTTCTGGTTATGGCAGAAAAAAAGAAAGAATATTTTATAGAAATTAATGAAACTTTTATTCAGTGTTGTAAATGCAAAACAGCAGATAAAACCAAAAATAATGTTGCTTAAACTGGTCTTTTCTTTATGGAAGGATGTCATTTATTATCTTAAAAAGCTGGAGCAAATTAGGAAGATAAAAGCTCTTCCTTTTATAACAAACCGTTTAATTACATATAATGGTCTTGGGTATATTACAAACTTAATGAGCGTATTAATAAACAGAGATAGCTTATTTTAGTTATGAAAGTAAATTACAACCATTTGAAAAAAAAGGAAATAAGTATTTTATTTTTACTAGAATTAATAAATTTTATTTTGTTTAACTGACTCTGCATTAAAATTGTAATTTGTTTTTCTTTTGGTGATGATATGAGTAATAATTAACTAGTTAAATATTTTAAGACTTTGAATGCTTAAATTAGATTTTATTTAATACGGCAAATTTTTGGTATTGTGATTTTTTTTATTTAAATGTGTTCAATGTTTATTTGAATGCCCTTATAAAAATATAATATTCTAATCACATAACTGAAAAAGGCCAATAATAGCCGGCGTCCTGGCATAGGGGTAGCGCGTCTTCCCCTTGATCTGGGCGTCCCGGGTTCGAGTCCTGGTTTGGGCATGGTTGTTCTTCTGTTGTTCTATCTGTGAGATGTGTGAATGTGCCCTCCTGTAAAAAGGGGTTGTGCAAGCGAATGAGTGATGCGTGAGTAGCAAAGTCCTACTCTTGGTCCTAGTTGGCGCTGCTATAAAAAATAAGAGACGTCCCCCTCAGGCTTAAATCGCTGTCTTCGTAACAGCGGGCTTGTCAGTGGCAAGTGCCATAAGAAACAAACAAACAAACAAGGCCAATAATATTGGAGAACTTTCTTTAGGCTGAATGGTAATTAGGTTACGGTTAAGAAACACACCATTAGATTAAGAAGTTAATTCTTGTCAACTTTAGTATATGTTATAGTACTTGACCTAAATAATGCGTATTGATTGTTTCGTATTCATAGAAATTAAATGTTTCGTATTAAAAGATGTAATTTGTTCAATTAAACTTATTAAAATATACTCAGACTACTGTTTCAATTTTCTGAGAAATAGAAATGATACGATTTCCGAAATTTATTGTCGACGTAAGTTTTCGAAATTCCACAAAGAAAATTAGCCTTGTAATTTAAAATTTTGAAGTTTCTCCATATTTCAATCCATAAACGACCAGTTATAAAATTTGTAAAAAAAAAAGAAATCAATGTGCTCTAAAATTCTTATAATCAAGTTAATTCCCTTTCTATGTTTGTATGACAAGAGATTCCTAAATAAAACTGGATGGCTTGGCAATTCTTTTTTTTTTCTGTGATTTACCTTAGAAAATGAACAGTTTGTGAAAAAATACGAGTCCATGACAGTTTGTATGATAAAAATTTTCTAAAGAGGCTGCTTGTATTTTAAAATAAGAACTAACTTCTACATTTTTAGTAGGGACATCCATATTCGACTCACTGCGGCAAAACTGGGTTGAATTTTTTGGTCTAAAAGGAGATTTGATTTTTTTTATTTATTTCGTTTATTTTTTGTTCATTTTAAATGGAACAATTGTCCTAGGTTGCGCCAGTTTTATGCTGCTTCTTCGTCAAGTTTATTAGTACTGTTTAAATTAAACAAATTTCCATTGCGTATACTGTTTATTTGGTGATACAGAGTTCGTAATTCGTTTAAAATTGTAACCAGCTCTGCAAAATAAAATTGCAAAAAATTGTTCTTTTTAAAAATTTAATTTCGGACCTTCTTTTTTTTTTATTTACGTTATTTTATGTTGGAAAACTTTCTGAATTTAACAGGTACATACTCTTTTTCTGTTAGAGTTCAAACACCGTTATTTTTCCGTACTATAATCTTTAATAAATCTGTCTAGACAGATTGAGGTAAATAGTCTGCAAATGGAAAATAGTCTGGATATGGTGTTTATTTATTCAATTTGTAACATACGTTTAAGCATTTGCTGCAATAATGAGGACTAAAAAATTGAGAATATGGTGCTGTGCCAAAAAAAAAAAAAAGGCTCAAATAAGGAAAAAAAAAATTAGAATGAAGTAATAGGAGCTAATTTAAGATAAAAATTATGAAATTAATTAGAATCTATATTAAATAAGAGACATTATTACACATATACCAGAAGTCTTTTGTAAATCTATGAAATAGAATAATGTACTGACAATAAAATATTAATAACAATTTTAAATTATTAATAATATGTATATAATCTAAAATTTCATGATTTTTTCCAGGCAAGTTGTTTTAAATCACATTTGGGTTTAATTGCATTTACTTTTAAAGCATAGGATTGGAATTTATTACATTTATTTATTAATTTTATAGCATATTTTTCGAGATATATCTTTATTCTTCTTTCCAGGATTCAACAGCTTTGCAAGTAACCACATGAATAAATTATCCTAAAAAACTATCAATCAATATTTTGAAACAATTTTTTTAATTAATAGCGAAATATTCTTTATTTCAACTCTTCGAAAAATTATTTTCATATTTTCCACATGAATAGATTTTTTTTTTCACATTCGATACTAATTTAATAGGGATATGGAACATTAAAATTACAACTCCCCTCAAATTCTAAGGGAAATCAGATTAGGGTTTAAAAATATGATCGTGTCTTCCATAATAATATTAAATATATTATTTAATATTATTATGGAAGACAAACTCCAAATATATTAATCATATAATATTATATGATAATATGATATTATATGATTAATCCATAAATTTAATAGGGATATGGAACATTAAAATTACAACTCCCCTCAAATTCTAAGGAAAATCAGATTAGGGTTTAAAAATATGATCGTGTCTTCCATAATAATATTAAATATATTATTTAATATTATTATGGAAGACAAACTCCAAATATATTAATCATATAATATCATATGATAATATGATATTATATGATTAATCCATAAATTTAATAGGGATATGGAACATTAAAATTACAACTCCCCTCAAATTCTAAGGAAAATCAGATTAGGGTTTAAAAATATGATCGTGTCTTCCATAATAATATTAAATATATTATTTAATATTATTATGGAAGACAAACTCCAAATATATTAATCATATAATATCATATGATAATATGATATTATATGATTAATCCATAAAATATGAATCCATATGATTAATTCATATATGATTAATCCATAAAATATACATCCATATGATTAATTCATATATGATTAATCCATATATGATTAATCCATAAAATATTAATCCATATATATAATTAATCTATAAAACATGAATCCATATGATTAATCCATAAAATAAGATTTATCCATATTATATGATTAATCCATAAAATATATTTGAAATAATAGATGTTCATATTTCATATTATTCCATAAAATAAGAACATCTATTACTCCAAATAGATGTTCATATTTTATGGATTAATATCGGCTTGAATCATTTCTCAGAGATAATATGGGCGATATTTTATTCATAAAAAAAAGATTTTTTTTTGTCTCTAGAAGTTTAGTAGATCTTTAAACAACGCAGTATTAATCAAAAAGTAATAATAAAACATTTTCATATATTATATTTGTAGGCTTCAGTACCAACGATTTCTTCAAATGAAATGTATTAGGAATTTTTTTTAAATTTAACTCATTTATTAAAATCTTTACAAAGAAACAATATCCCATTTTGATATCGAAAAACCAATAAAAAAGCCATTTCACAATTTTTATTAAATAGCAATTATTATTTAATATTATATTTATTCTTTTAAGTTATAAATTTTAAATTTCCTTCAACAATAGTAAATACATATATAACAATAAAAAGAAGGTGTAAAAAGTTGCAAAATTAATTTAAGCTTTATGCTCACTTTAAAATTATTTATATTTTTTCATAAAAAAGAAGTACACTGACGAAAAATATTATAAATCTCAAAAAAGTTGACCTCGTGACATTTAGGATTCTCCGATTCATAGATATCGTTAGATCCAAACTAAATAAAAAAAAAATAATTTTTTGAATTATGCTTGTTTTGTTTTTTTCTCTATTTTTTTCTAAAACTTTACAATTATGCAGACAAGTTAGACATGTGCTATATAATCATCCAAACTGTAAATTTAAATCAGTGTCAATTTTCGGATTAAAAAAAACGATATTTACATCAAAATGCTGTATCAATATTGTATCGAAACACATAAAAATACTGCATTTTTTTTTCGAGAGAATTCCGCCAATCAGCAGAATGTCAACTCGAGTACAAATGGACATGGTATCTCAACTTCATATCAATGGGAACGGACGATATTTCTTATATAGTTCTTGCGCCATCAGCGATAAGCTATATCCGTTGTTGAACCAAATCGCTAGATTGGCCTATGTGGTCCAACGAATTCACATCGATTCGCTTGGCTCAATAATTCAACATCAATCATCATGAGCAACTCTGTTGGCTGTGGATGATGTTCTATTAGTAGAAATGACAGAAACTCTATATAGTAATTCAGACGAGGCTTTCGCCATGTATTAATAAAAAGTAATAGAAAGTTTCGCTGCCGTTGTACCGAACGAAATTTTCAGAAATACAACTAAAACATCTGTAATCTTATAACATAAGCTTACTTGCTAAATATTAATATTACTCGAGAAAAAAATGATGAGAAAGTTTACAAAAGTTGAAAAAAAAATCATCCCCCTTATTTTTTAAGAAATGACCTCCAGGAAAAAATCAAAACCTTTTGCGTGACTGAACAATGATATTATGACATACTAAAAAGTTCTTTTAAAAATCTCAGATCTCACAATATTTATTAAATACAAAATAAATATCCACATAATTCAAGCTTCTTGTTGTTTCTTAGAACAGATTTTTACAATCGAACAGGGGATCAGACTTCATTTTGCAACTTCCTGTCCTCTTCGCTAACTAATGGTACCCCAAATAACTTCTTGTTAAGAGATTTATAAAAAAAAAAAAAATTACAGACTGACAATGTTTCATCATTTTCACAAAATTATTAGTATTTTATTTTATTTTTTCGATTGCTATTATTAATTTAATTTAATTAAAGACGCATAAATTATCTGAAAGACTTGTTTGCTTAAACTTCACATTATTTGGACAGAGAAGCATACCCTCTCTAGTTCTTTGAGTTGATGAAATATAATTAGAAAAAAGCTCTATATTTGTATGTATGTATGTATATATATATATATACTTATAATAAAGCTCAATGTGTGTGTGTGTGTGTGTGTGTGTTGGCGCTCTACAGGCCAGGTCATTTGACATAAAGCTACCAAATTTGGTACATGTATACCTTAGAGATCGGGAATGTGCACCTGGGGTCCCTTTTTTTGAAATTTTAATTAGAATTTTAATTATTAATTAAAAACTAACTTTCCCGCCAAAAAAATCTTCCATTTCCCCCACCGCCAAATGAGTAAGGCTTTAGTTTTTTTTTCTCCGAACAGTAATAAGGCTAGGGTTAACATTTTACGGCGGATTATTTCAAACGATTCTGTTTATTTTCTTAATGTTTGATGCATTTAAAATTAAACATTGTTAATTAATCCATGTTTCAGATCCATTCAGAAGTACTTTTGAATTAAAATAACACAGAATAAAAGAAATTAAAAATGTATAATCGGCATAGCGTTACCCCAACTGTCGTAGAAAAATTCACGCATTTGCGTTACCGTAAAAGGCGAAGAAAATTCACGCATGCGCACTGTGTTCTGATTGTTGGCATGGCAACCATTATCAACGGACGATTTAAATTACTTTTAGGTTAGTTGTATGCTTTTGTAAGTAAATTGTATTTATGTTAGTTATATATTTTTTATATATGCTTATAGTTTAAAGTACATCGTTTTTTAAGTAGTTTTTTTAAACCTGCTTTCGATCGATTATTTTAAACGATTCATTTTATTTTCTTAGTGTTTGATGCATTTAAAATGAAACATTGTTAATGAATCGATCCGTTCATGATGAATCTGAGAAAATTTTGTTGACAAATTCTTGAGATATTACATAAATTAAGAAAGATATTCTTTAGTGCCCATAAAATTTAAACGCTCAGTGACTCTATTATCAGTAATCATATTATTAAAAAATGCTTTGTTTCAGTAAAAAAATATTATTATATTAATTGCAGATTAATCCTTTACACTTTAATTTAAAGCATAAATTCTACTAGGGGTAACAGAAAATTAGAGAGATACATATCACGTAATGACTGAAGGCCTTTATAATATTATGAGTGAATTATATGACTATCAAAATTTGAAGTTTTAAAATATTTTGCTGAAGAATCTATTATAGTTGGAATTGCATAAAATATTTAATTATTAAAATTTTAACGAACATTAAGATTGGCGAACCGGCTGGTTGCCAAAGGCGGGTAGTATATATATATATATATATATATATGTGTGTGTGTGTGTGTGTGTGTTTGTGTGTGTGTGTGTGTGTGTGTGTGTGTAGTAATAAAAAAAGTCATTATTGATATATAATGAAATCAAAAATATTTAAAAATATTAATAATATCCTTATTCTACTAATATACACTCTTCATATAATCCGAAAATAATCTGAATTTGTTTGCATAAAAGGATAATTTTTCCACTCTTGAAAACAAGGAGATTGATCTCCCAAAAAAACTTTCTCGCATGCTCTCTAATGAAGGAGTTAAGTCATAGAGCACTTTGCACATCAGTGGCTTACAATAGTTACGAAATATTTACCACTGGCGTGAATATTGTATTTTTACTGAACTATCGTATCATTCTTGGCGAGTTATTTGGCGATTAATTTCTGGTATGCAGTTAATAATATCCAAAAATTGAATTTGTGTTTTAAAGGCGTTTTTCTCCACAGATTGAATAAAAAATCTGACACAGAGCTGCAATTGTAGTCACAAAATTCCACATCAAATTTGATACATTTAAGTCTTCGCGTTTTTCAGTTTTCACGCTTCTAAAAACGCAGACGGTTAATCCATTGTTGGAAGAAATTTGGAAGTTGCCAAGAATATAGATGTTAATTCTGAGCATCGAATTTTATCCGTGTAAATCTCTTCGTTAAGTAGTTATGGTGCTAAATTATATTCAAACAGCTGGTTAGACAGACTTCCTCTGAGCGAACTTTGCTAAAACTTTGAAAGAAATCTACAAATTTCATCCGTCTAGATCAAAGCATTTTTGTATTATCTTTGTCACAGACAGACGGAATTTTCAAAAAATGTGTTTTTCGAACTCAGAGAGGCTTGAAGCATGGAAATTCTTAAAAATCTCATGTCAGAATTTTGTGACGATTACAATACCTTCCCTATACTACGTACATGAGAACGTAAAAACTCCGTGAAGCATGAAAGAGTGTTGGATTTCGAAATGTATCCAGCACATAAACCTTGGCAAGAAATGGAAATTTAAAAGAAGACTGGTAAGACCTTCATTCCATGCCATTCTGAAACGTGACCTTCAAATCTGAAATCCATCATACATGTATTAATGAAAGCTTGAATAGTTTAATAGAAGTATCTTTTCTCATTTTTTATTCACGATAAAGAGTATAAGTCTTTCATTTTGTCTTTTGTGATTTCATTTTTTTAATCTTGGTTAATCGAGGAAGGAGAATAATATATTAAATAATAGATTTTAAGCATTTTATAATGTAGATTTTAAGTATTTATTTGAGGTATTTTAACAAATGTTTTAGAATGATCTTAATGTTTCTGCTGAATTTTAGCTAGAAAAATAAATAACTAAACATTTTGGAAAATCCTTAGTGATACAACAACGATTTGCTTGGAAAAAATATTTCAGAGACTTACTACTTGTTATTGTTAATAAAATCTTTCTTTCAAAGAAGATTTAGTACAAAAATAGGGATGGAAAATAGTTTGAAAGAGATAGTCAACAGTTCAATACTTCATATATCATTTTGCTTTAGATTATTTACATCAAGAAAAAAATGAAGATAAGCGAACAATTCTAATGATAATTTTCTGTAATGCAATATATATATATATATATATATATATATATATATATATATATATATATATATATATATATATATATATATATATATATATATATATATATATATATATATATATATATATATATATATATATATATATATAATAATAATAATAATAATAATAATAATAATAAAAATAAATTAAAAAAACATCACTGTAGAGACAATAATAATTTACATTGAAAACGAAAATTAATTTGAATGTTTATCTTTAAATCTCCAACGTATAATTCTATAAAATAGAGTCAATGTATAATTGTACAAACGAAACATTATGAAAGTAGGAATAAAAATACGTTTATACAGTAGCACATTAGCTGTATTTTTTGAGATTTTATCATTTCTTTTTTCACTTCTTTTCTTCTTTTTTTGCAAGCCACAGTATGGTCTCGGCATCGAAACCGGAGGGCACCAGGTTCGAGACCTGATTCCACAGAAGAACCATCGGTGTTAGCGGGTCTGGTGAACGTTAAATCCGTCGGGGTCAAAATTATTCACGCTGGCTTGATGTGGAAGCCTGGGGAGGGGATTACCAGCTCAGGTGCCGTCCTCGTCATTTGACAAAATTACGAAGTCGGTCCCACAATAGCCCTAGTGTTACATATATATATATATAACTACAGCGGCAATAACAATTCACATCAGAGACGAAAATTAATTTTATTGCTTATCTTTACTTCTCCAACGTATACTCTATAAAAACGAGTCAACGTGAAATCGTAAACGAAAAAAGTATGAAAGCAGGAGTAAAAAATGTATATACATTAGTACATCAGCTATATTCTTTGAGATTTTATCCTTTTTTAATCTTCTTTTTTTTCCTTCTTCTTCTTTTCTTTTCTTTTTTCTTCCTTCTTCTTTTCTGATAAAAAATAAACATGAATCTAATCTATGTGGAATCGTCCCTTTTTTTATTATTTTTTTATTCAGATAGTATATCCATTCATTTCGTCCATTCCTATTTATTATAACAAAATGCAGGATTATCACAAAGATTTTCTAAGATTACAAAAAGAAAACGTTTCTAATTTGGTATATAATCGTTTCAATATGATGTAAAAACTGTTATGAATTGCTTAATAAAATCACTATAGTCAGTAAATTTCAACGTGAGCAGCTTTCGTAACTTCGTAAATATGCCAAGGGACTATTCCAATTCTGGCTACATAGTGTGCAACATTTAGGATTCCACACTAGACACAGCACCTAAATTTGAATGTATTATTATTTTTGATATGGAGGTGCAAACATTATGTCCTATATATAACCGTAAAGGGATAAAAAAAATCTAGAGTATTAAAATTGGACAAGCAGGGACGACATTGATGCTGGTTCGACACGATTTCATTGATGCATCTTGACAACAATCGAATGCAAAATCACTATTAATGCATTTATTGCGCAATCTTTCGGACTTAAAAAACTGAGAACTCAAGTGTCTCATTATAAAAATTTTTTAACGTATTATATTTATGGAAAAATAATTATGATTCATTGATGCATCTTGACAACAATTACGATTACGATTTCATTTCATTCATCATTACGATTTCATTTCATTCATCATTACGATTTCATTTCATTGAAAAATAATTACGATTTCATTGATGCATCTTGACAACAATCGAATGCAAAATCACTATTAATGCATTTATTGCGCAATCTTTCAGATTTAAAAAACTGAGAACTCAAGTGTCTCATTATAAAACATTTTACCGTATTATATTTATGGAAAAATAATTATGATTCATTGATGCATCTTGACAACAATTACGATTACGATTTCATTTCATTCATCAATACGATTTCATTTCATTGAAAAATAATTACGATTTCATTGATGCATCTTGACAACAATCGAATGCAAAATCACTATTAATGCATTTATTGCGCAATCTTTCAGATTTAAAAAACTGAGAACTCAAGTGTCTCATTATAAAACATTTTACCGTATTATATTTATGGAAAAATAATTATGATTCATTGATGCATCTTGACAACAATTACGATTACGATTTCATTTCATTCATCATTACGATTTCATTTCATTTCATTCATCATTACGATTTCATTTCATTGAAAAATAATTACGATTTCATTGATGCATCTTGACAACAATCGAATGCAAAATCACTATTAATGCATTTATTGCGCAATCTTTCAGATTTAAAAAACTGAGAACTCAAGTGTCTCATTATAAAACATTTTACCGTATTATATTTATGGAAAAATAATTATGATTCATTGATGCATCTTGACAACAATTACGATTACGATTTCATTTCATTCATCATTACGATTTCATTTCATTGAAAAATAATTACGATTTCATTGATGCATCTTGACAACAATCGAATGCAAAATCACTATTAATGCATTTATTGCGCAATCTTTCAGACTAAAAAACTGAGAACTCAAGTGTCTCATTATAAAACATTTTACCGTATTATATTTATGGAAAAATAATTATCAGAAGGTTGTTGACCTTCCTTTGTCTAATCATAAAATATTAATTTTTAGCAACAAGGATTCATTCAGATTAAAAATCACCATTTTATTCGCAGCTCGCATTTTGAAATTATAATGTGCTCGCATAAAGAGAAAATTCCGTTAGACTTCCGCTTTCGCCTGGCGGCTGAATTTCTTGCGCATGCTCAAAATAAAGTACGCGCATTGAGAGATAAGCTTCACAACATACTGAATGTCTCTTTCGTTGGTTATAAGGGAATTACCCTGTATATTGCTTATCATTCCCCATAAGTGAAAGAAAATGAATACCCGATAGCATACCTAAGGATAAATATACTTTGCTCTTTTGTAATAAAAAAAAATTATTCCAAAGTCTTTTTATTAGCCATACTTCAGAAAGAATAAAATCATTTAAGTGCTGGGAAACATGTTAACGTCACTCACAACCTTCAACTAAAAAAGATAAAATTTTGTTTACCATTTTGAAGATCCTTTTTCCATTGGCATATTCTACTTTCTTATGCTTCAGAAGATTTTTCATTTACACATTTTTACACATGAAAAGATAATTTTTTTTTTCGAATTTTCGAAAGATGTGACATAAAGAAGTAACTATCGATGGATTCCTTTTTCTTTCTTGAGACATTTGAGAACTGGAATTTTAAAGTTTGATAGAACCTATTTCCGCTTTATTTCTAAAGATAATATCCCGCATTGAGGTTCATAATTCATGGAATAAAATTTCGCTTGAATCGTTCGTTATCCAGAGTTATATTTAACTATTTTTTTATCCCCAAAATATTGTGATACATTTGTATTTCGTTCCTCAGAATTTTCTTTCAAAATATTTTTTAAATTATTATTATATACTTTTAAATGAAAGACCAGAAATTACATTTTAAAAGAAATTTAATAAAAGCATTTTTATAAACATATTTTTGAAGATGAACTAAAGTACAGAAAATTTTATTTTAATTATATTTCATATTTAAATATTTGATCACATAAAATTTTCGCACATGGTATGCTTTAAAGCTTTTCGTTATGAAAGTTACTGAGAACTAATCTTGAGCTGATATAAAATATTTGATATTTCGTAAGGAAGTAAATTTTTCTTTGAAATGATTTGAAGAAATACTTATTAATTCTTATGTAACAAGTAAGAAAATTATTTTAGAATCTTTTATTTATTTATTTTTACTTTATTTACGTAAGAAAGAATAATAATCGTTAAAACATTCGAACTGAAGATTTTGAGGACTTTCCACATTCTAGAAAGCAGATAGTGCAGTTTCCTTATTATATCTGTCTATTTGTGAATAGATAAATCAAAATTGCTTTTAGTTAGACTGATGAAATTTAACATATGTTTAAACTAAATTTGAAGATTTTTATCAAATTTGAACGAAATTTATTTTGAAGGAGTCTCTCTATCCGGCTGCTAGAGTAAAAGTGAATACAATAAATACTTAAACAGTTAGACACATGAAATTTGATACCCACATTTATAATTTAATGCATAGTTTCTTATCAAATTTCGAACGAAATATGTGTAAGGGTTGACCATCTAACCGTCAGGTCTTTTGCATGCACGTAAACGCAGTAACTCATAAACATAATATCTTAAATCACTGGAATTCTATCTATTATTTAGCGAAAAAAATTATAGTTTTGTGCCATTTTAATGCCAATCTACTGGTGAAAGGTGTCCAAAATGCATATTTTTACTATAGGTTCAGTAAATTTGTTAAATTTACGCCAAAGATCTATATTTCATAACTGTTGTTCGCCAATGCCATGCTTGGCATTTGTGGCTTTATCCAATGTCCGCAAGTTAATGCATGGAAAAGAAGAAGATAAGACCTTTATTAGGGAGTATGCGAGGAAGTTTCATGTGGACCAGGCTTGAGGCTTATATTCATAATGCATTTCAGAAAAAAAAATATTAAACTGAAAAATCCTCAAAAAATTATTAAAAATCTCATATATTATCCGTATAAATTAACATATTGTCATTTACTTATTCTAATAGGGATACAGAAAAATATATTTGTTACCTTATGCAGATATTCAGGATGTTTCGTTTTTTATTTCATTTAATTAAATTTGGTCTCCATTTTAGAGGCGCCATCTGTTAGTACAATTGGTGTAAGAATTTGTTGCGAAATTCAATAACATCTATTTTAATGAAATAGAAATTATGTTTTTAAAAGCATTTAGCAATAACAATAGAAATATCTGCCTTTAATTAAGTAATACTTATTTATCTAAAACTTTATAATAAATTAATATTTCTTTTGCTATAGACACATGGTTGAAACGCACTATTCACATTGTTCCCGACATCCAAAATAAACTCTAAATTGTACACATTGTAATAAAATAAATTTAATTAAAACTATTTTATATCAATATTTTTAGTTATTTTATTTACCTTTATTGGGCAATGAAGATAACATTTTTTATGTACAAACAATTATTAATAAGCAAATTTAAATAGTGGTAGAAGGCAATGAACCCTTATTATCGAAATCCTTATTAAATTTTTGAAAGATTCTTTATGCACCGACATTTTTTTCTTTTTTATGTTTCAAAAGACATTTTGTTCATTTATTCTAATTCTTTATGGAATTACGTGGTATATGAAAGAAGGAAAGAAAATAACAATGTATCGGAAAAAGAAGATTTCCGTTCTTTACTTTAAGAAGCACCGAATAATAAAAAAATTACCAACGATATTATGTCTTATCATACAGAAATATTACATTACATATTAATATTTATATTTCTTGGATTGTCATCTCCATTTTAAGTAATATGTTTTACCTTTCTTATTTAAAGAAATTAATTTGATAGTTTTATTTTTGCATTAATTTTTAAAATAAACCATAATTTTATTCATTCCTTTAAATACATTTTCTTTCTTCCTTTCTTTTTATTCATTTCATTATTTATTCTTTTATTTCGTCTAAACCCCAATCTAAATTTTAAATAATAGATCGTCCTATTCCTCCTATTACCCTAATGCAAAATTCAATAGAGCAACATCTATTAACACTGGCTACCAATTATTTTTTTAATTTATTAAAATAGTTATTTTTCCGATAGAAACACTGTTTCATAATACGAAAAAACTGTGAATAATTTCTTATAGTTGATTTAAAATATCATACATATGCAGACAAGCATATATATATACATATATATATATAATGTTGCTGAACATTTTATTTTTCCGATGAATATTTTATTTTTTCATTTTTTAAATCTTATATTCCGAGGGATATGCACAATTTTCCTATCGCTGAATTGCTATTAGAAAACCTTGATCAAAAATTACTTCATTCTCGATCATCCGTGTCAGACAAAATTCCTAAATGCTTTGAAGCATTCCATCAATTACTTCGAAATGAATGTGAAAACGGGGAATGTCTGAGAATTTCTGCTCAAAGTTTAGCGGATAATTAATCATTGTAAATCGATAATGTTGAATTCAAATGGGGAATATATATTTATATAGTTTAAACAAACATTATTATTCATTTACAATTAATTCATTTTTGGTGACATATTAGGAATAATGTATATAAAGAATGAAATTTCATCATAATGGATGGAATTGAACTTATTATTTTTAATAAAAAGCTTAACTTACTTTAAGCTTTCACATTTTCAAAATGTACACTTTATAAAATAGTATAAAAATAATCATCAGAAACTGTATATATTTAGGGACTTAAAATATTATGAAACTTTAAAGAAATATTACTAAAATAATAAAATAAAAGTATAGTGAATGAAAACTGTTGTATATATAATATATATATCATGTATTCCTTTTTTTCAATGTCGCTATAAACCTTAAAAATGAATAAATATGCACTTTTATAACTTTAAACTCATTTTTTTAAAATCTTTAAGGATGTACTCTTGGAAGAGTTGAAAAAGACTTAACCATGATATAGTTATAGCAATTAAAAAGTGCTGATAATAAATCTGATAAAAATAGACTAAAATTTAAACTGTGGTTTATAAAAAAATTGTTTTTAAAAATTGTGACTTTTCTGACTTCTCTAAATGTAACTTTTCTGTTAAAGTGAATGAAATAATCTAAAAACAAATTATAATCATTTGATTTTATTATCGGTATTTTAATTAATAAAATCAAAACTCGATGCTAAAAGCAAGCTTAACAAAGTAGCGACTTTTTACTACCATCATAAACTCAAATTATTTTAAGAAAATGTGCATGAATTTCTTAAGATTTTTGTGGGATTATATACTCATCATATCATTGATAGGCCTTTGGAAAGCATAATTTTGAGTTTATTAAAATTTACAACATAATGAATCAGATTATATAATATATTTCCGATAATTTACACATCTGCAATTCATGAATATTTGTATAAAGAAAGGAAGTGATTACCTTTCAAGCTGCTACATGCAATTTAAATACAAAAACCGTAAAAATACAAAATGTTTGACAAAGAAAACACTATATTTAGGAAAACCATCATCGCCGCGCTACAGAACATCTACTGGCTACTCGATCAATTCCCGTCGGGTACAGAAGAAGAGTCTCACAGAAATGATTCTGTCATTTGGACTCGCTCTCAGCTGACATCTACTTCAAACGACTTGCAGTCTTGGAACCCGCTCCACTCAAGGGATTTGGAAAGGGAATAACGTATCTAGTGGAGATAGACAAGGACGAACAAGAGATAGGGAAAAAATCCCTTTTAGGTTGAAATGCGTTTGACGTGATCTAGATGAAAAAATTTTGGGGAAAAGATGGAGGCATTGATCTCATGCTGCAAACGGTTGTGTACATTTGATAGTTATGTTTTGATTGATGCTATTTATTAGAATGGAAATACAGTAGACTCCCGATTATCCGCGGTGCGGATTATCCGCGCCTGCCGCACTAAGGTTTTTTTTTTTTTTTTTTTCAAAAAGGTGCAGTTTTACAGTTATGCTTTTGTAATTACATAATACATTACAGTATTAAAACAGTACATATGTATTAATTTTTCTGTGTATCCTTGACGCCTCTCGTAAGTACAAAGCACTTTTCTGCTTTCATTAGCAAAATGCATTTTAGGTTAGTTTTGAGTGATATACTAAAATATTAATCGTTAGTTAAACATTTCCTGCTGTTTATTTTACGTTTTATTGTACATAAAACGAATTTTCAGAATTGGAATGATTGTTTTCTCTTTTGCTATACCCGTTTTTAGTTTTTTTCGGATTATCCGCGATTTTTGTTATCTGCGGCGGCCGCGCCACCCAATTCCGCGGATAATCGGGAGTGTACTGTACATTCTGATAAATTAGATTGAAAGTGAATCTCTTCATTATATAAAATGTTCTTATGAATTGAAATTTTTGATTTTTAATTGAAGTAGAAAAAGAATTAAAATGATTAGATTTTTAATTTCTTTAAATTTGGGATTTTCATTAAAGTTTATTGTTACCTAAATTTATTAATATTTATGTCTTTTTTATACTTATTTTTAAGTTTTTGCCTTCAGAATGATCATCAATTAATTTTCAGAGTAAATTTTCCAGAACTTTTGATAAACATCAAAAGATTGAACAATTGATAAACATCAATTTAAGCAATTTTTATTGTTGTTGTTTCCTAATGGCACTTGCCATGGACAAGCTCACTAACGAAGTCTGCGATTTTTAAGCCAAGGGAGCGTCTCTTGTTTTAGACAATTTTTACTGAAATTCATTAAGTAAAAGTCGACATAAAAAAATTTAATTCTGTAGTATTGCTGTATCAGAAAAAAAAGATTGTGATATCTTTAGGAAGTTGTTTAAGAACATATGTATATATATATATATATATATATATATATATATATATATATATATATATATATATATATATATATATATATATATATATATACATATGTTCTTAAGATTGTTATCTTTTAAGATATAATATACATATGCATATGTATATTATATCTTTAATCATCTACGATTTACGATTGCGATAAATCGACTAATGTTTTCCAGTTTACTGAGAAAATGCAGTCTTCAGGTATTCATAAAAAAATATTGTAAAAATTAATGCATAACTGAATATTCATTTAAAAATAATTTAAATTTGTGATTGCAATGAAAAATTAAATTAAATTTTATTTTCACTTATTATGTTGAAAAATATAATAAATAAAGTGGAAGACGTATAATTTCAGAAAAAAATATCTGGAATATTCCGCTTTTAATTTATTATTGTTTCCTATATATTTGAAATTATTGGCTGAGCAAACGGAAACTCCTAATTTCAATTGGTTCGACTTCACCAATTTTTGCTTTACATAAAAAGTCATGATCTAAATGTGTCATTAATAATCGTTTTTATTCCCTTTCTAATACTGAAGAGAATTATTTTCCGAGAACGATTATTTTACTCTATATTGGCAATGGAAACAACTACGATTAATTCCCCCAGCTCCAATCATTGTACAAATTTCAACAATTTTTATTTTACATAAAAGTTTATATTCTAAATGTGACATTAATGGTAGTTTGTATCCCCTCCCTAATAATAAAGTTAATTCGTTTCTAAAAGTCATTATGTTATTGTACATGCATAATTGAAAAAAATGCGAATAAATCCCCCAACTTCCTTCATTGTACAAATTTTGCAATTTTTTATTTCACATAAAAGCTTATAATCTACATATGCCGTTCATGGTCTTTTGTATATTCGAATATTCAAGAGAATTTTTGTCTCCAAACTACTTTTTTTCTGTGCATTTATGATTGAGAAAAGAATACGATTAAGTCCCTCAACTCCAATCATTGTACATGAACTTTTATTTTCACTTGAAAGTCAATGAATTCTAAATACACCGTCAATGCTTCCTTCCCCATCCTTCTTATTAATTTTCATCATACCACGGAATAGATCTTTGACAGGGTTCCCAAACTCGACACCAGGATCGCCACTTTCTTTACCATTTAGCCTGTCTGGCTGATCTGTCAAAATGCTCTGATGCTTTTATTATGCAATATATTTTTAAATGATTCTATCATTTAGTGTGATAAGATGTAAAATTGACTGATAATTAAATCAAATCAATCTGATTATCAAATACAATCATCAAATTTGATTGACATCACTAATCAAATCAAATTAAAGCATCAATAAAATAATAGACTGATATTACTAATCAAATTGAATCAATTTGATCACCAAATTAAGCATGAAATTTTATTGAAATTACTAATAAAATAAAATCATTGAATCTGATTGACATTACTAATCAAATAGAATCTATTTCATCGTTAAATCAAATCATGGAATTTGATTGAAATTACTAATAAAGTCAAATCGTCGAATTTGATTGACATTACTAAGTAAATCAAATTAAACTTCAAATTTGATTGATTACTTCATTAATACTATTAATATGGAGGACGAAGAAATGTTCACAGAAATAGTCAAATAAATATTATAATATTGCATTTACGATAGCTAAAAAATTTAAATCAAGTCCGGGTCACCAATGAGGATGTTGTCTATAATATTTAATTCAATGACGGCGTAAAAAAATATCTTTATTTTACGGAAACATTGAGAAGAAATAAAAGATACAATTGCAGTATAATAAAATGCATTATAATAATATCTTGTGCACGTATAATAAATCCGTCTACAGGATCACGCAGCTTAAACTGTGACGTCATTTTGATAAAAGCAGGTCCACCACATGCCGTATCTTTAGTCAGTGCAGATATAATTAGCGTCTGGATTCTATCTTAATACTTACGAGCATAGTCTTTTAAATAAGAGTTATGATTATTTTAAATAGACAAGGCTAATAAATATTATTTATTTTTATTTTATCTATTGAAACAAATATCATAATTTCTTTTTCGCTTCATTCAGTCCCTAATTTTTTTTAAAAAATGATTCACATATCTTTCAGAAGTCTTGAGTAATTCCAGCTCAAAAAGTATGAAAATGTAGAGCATTTTATATGAAATACATTATATTTAAGAAACTTATCACTTCGTTAAGAGAAAGCACGAGGGAATTCTATCCATTCTCATGGGACTCAGCAGCGGAAAGTCGGACAGAAATGATCCTAGTATTCGGATCCAGGCAAAGCTGTCATCCATTTCAAACGGTCGGTTCTCAAGGGATTTATCAAGGAAATGACATATCAAACGAAATGTAAGTTATAGAAACAGAAAAAGAAAAAAAGAAAAGAAATCAACACAAGTGTGAAAGACATGAAGTGCGAGAAGTACTTGGGGAAATATTAGCGGAACTATTTTGATGTCTTCTTTATTACTTGCTAGTGAAGTTTCGATTGGTGCTGTCTAAGATTCTGACATTAAAAAAAAAAAATGTAGTTCTCGAAATGGAGCTCGGCATTTCTTTCTGATATTATAATTGTTGAGGGAATTAAAGAATCTTTTGAAATTTCCTAAAAATTAATTTTGATTTTTTAATTTTATGTTATATATCTGACATTTTAACCCTTTACATTTCAATATAAGATATCCATAGAGATTCTCAGGGCATAAAGAGTCTTTTATTGTTAGTGGTTATTATAAAGCATTCGGCTCGCAACTCATTTATATCATATAATGGTGAAAGATGAGTCGTTATGAGGAACACCTTAGTGTAATTTAAATTATAATAACAGAAATAGATCTAGAAGAGATTGCAAAATCATATTAAATAAAAACAATAAAGTACAGAAGCAAAAATATCCCTAATTATTTGAAAGAGAATTTCTCAAATAATTAAATCTCATTATGAGTGGGTTTTTTTTTTTCTCGATAGAGCATATTATGCCCAAGCGATTTTCAATTTCATGCTATATATATATATATATATATATAAACAGGAAGGCATACTGCCGAAATTTTTTGGATTCAATGAGATCAGAAGCTTTGAGATTCGTTAAAATTTCGCGTTCGAATATTTTGATGATCGTAATACTTCCTCTATACTTCGTACACGAGGAAATAAAAAGGCATTGTTGAATTAGTAATAAGTTTGATGACGTCATGTCCGCGTTACCACGAAAAGGGTGTGCAGTAGGGTTTGAGGGTAAAGACCCCCAAGCACCAAAGGACAGAAGTCTGACTTCTAGCTCATATGACGATGAAACTCACACATTCGCTTGCACAACCCCTTTTCACAGGGGACACATTCACACACCTGACAGATCGAACACAAATGAAGAACAGCCATGCCCGAACCGGGATTCGAACCCGGGACACCGAGACCACGGGGAAGATGCGCTACCCCTATGCCAGGATGCGGCAGTAGTAAGTTTGAAGATTAACATAGAATGTACACATAATATACACACTGTATTTGCAAACTGATGCATTCCATTACTAAATACAATTGTGAAAACACCACATTCTTGTGCACTTCAATTCATAACAATTCAAATTGTTGCAATAATTTAGGTATTGTAACACTAATCACTACATTGATGTGTAAATTTATTTTTTATATATAGTTTTTTCCTAATTTAGAATGTGTACTGTTCGTTTCTTGTTTAAGAATTGACTTTCATGTGTTACTTAATTTTACTCTTATTGAAATATATCATAATATGTTTTAAAATTAAAGAATGGTTAATATGTTACATTAAAGAATGATTAATGTAACAAGAATATTTTATGGAACATTTACTATCAGTGCATGCTGTTTTAGAAATTTGGCAATGTAAGGGAGAAACAATCATATATCATAAAAATAATATTCGGTCGTTTATCGATGTATTTGGTATGCCAAAAAATATCAAAATTTCCCAAAGTTCGGTCATTTTTAACAATATATGTGTTATTGAATGACTTAATATTCAAGCGAAAGTAGTTTTTCATGTGTAATACATGTATGAATAATAAATAAATAAATTATTTTTGTAAGCGTATTTACAAAATAATATTTTTTTTAAAAAACTAGCAACAGATTTCTTCTAAATCGTATTAATATATTACCACTTATACTGATCATTTTAAAAAAAATATTTACATTTTACACAAAATATTTCAATGTCTGTTGCAGTGTGCTTAATCACAGGAGTGGTGTTAGGAGTGGCATACTAATATATCACCTCTTAAACTGATCATTTATTTTTTTTAATTAAAAATATTTGAATGTCTGCTGCAGTATGTTTAATCACAGGAGTGGTGTTGAGTGGCATACTAATATATCACCTCTTATACCGACCAATTAGTTTTTTAATTAAATAAAATATTTGAATGTCTGTTACAGTATGTTTAATAATAGGTGTGATGCAAGGAATGGCATACTAATATATCACCTCTTAAACTGATCATTTATTTGTTTTAATTAAAAAAAATATTTGAATGTCTGCTGCAGTATGTTTAGTCACAGGAGTGGTGTTAGGAGTGGCATACTAATATATCACATCTTATATTAATAATTTATTTATTTTAATTAAAAAATATTTGAATATCTGCTGCAGTATGTTTAATCACATCATTATCATACTGATCATTTATTTTTTTAATTAAAAAATATTTGAATATCTGCTGCAGTATGTTTAATCACATCATTATCATACTGATCATTTATTTTTTTAATTAAAAAAATATTTGAATATATGCTGCAGTATGTTTAGTCACATGAGTGGTGTTAGGAGTGGCATACTAATATATCACCTCTTATACTGATCATTTATTTTTTTAATTAAAAAATATTTGAATATCTGCTGCAGTATGTTTAATCACATCATTATCATACTGATCAATTATTTTTTTAATTAAATAAAATATTTGAATGTCTGTTACAGTATGTTTAATAATAGGTGTGGTGCTAGGAATGGCATACTAATATATCACCTCTTAAACTGATCTTTATTTGTTTTAATTAAAAAAAAATATTTGAATGTCTGCTGCAGTATGTTTAGTCACAGGAGTGGTGTTAGGAGTGGCATACTAATATATCACCTCTTATATTAATCATTTATTTATTTTAATTAAAAAATATTTGAATATCTCCTGCAGTATGTTTAATCACATCATTATCATACTGATCATTTATTTTTTTTAATTAAAAAATATTTGAATATCTGCTGTAGTATGTTTAATCACATGAGTGGTGTTAGGAGTGGCATACTAATATATCACCTCTTATACTGATAATTTATTTCTTAATTCAAAATATATTTCAATGTGTCTTGCAATATGTTTCATCATTGGAGTGACACTTATTTTCAGATTATATACTGTTCATTAATTCAGATTTATTTTAAATTTATTATAATTAATTTATCAAGCCTTATCAAAACCAACATTATCAATTCCTTTTAACTGAATATGAATAAACTATTCATTAAATTTTGTTTGAAAATAAATGCTCCTTCATTCAAGCTGTCTGGGGCATTTTCATCTCCTGAATTGAGATATCCTAAGCCAACATATAATAGATACGTCACCAAATTTACGGAAAAATCACAGAGCATTTATGGATCCCTTCTGGGGATTCGCCCTACTCTCGGTGGGCTTAGAGGCAGGAAATCTCACAGAATTGATCCTCGCTCACTGCTGAATCCACTTCAGAAGACTTGTAGTTTTAATAACTTGGCGCTACTCTAGGGATTTGGCGTTCTATGGCATATCCAGCTGAGATTGCAATGATAGGCACTGCGGTATTGGGGAAAATCCCTACGGAAAAGTCTTATGAATGTAATTGATGTGAATGAAGTGATAAGAAAAGGAGCTGCTTTATTTTAGTAATATGTGCTGGGAGCTTGAGAATCAGGTTTTGATTGGAGAGTTTCATTGGCTGTTTTGAGTTTTGTCGTGTTTAATCTACAGATTTTTTTAAAAAAACTTTATTTTATTGTGTTTTAATTTTAAATAAAGTCAATTTGTAATATTTAAAATTATAAATTAACATTAAAATGTTCGAAAAGTCATGTTTAAAGTAAGTAGCTTGATTTTGTATGATATTCTTATTACATACTCTATGTAGTCTAGTTCTGATACTCTTGCTGTGTTTCAATTAAAATATTCATTTAAATTATATTCATTAAGTTTCTATAGAAACATTCCAATGAATAGTGGATGAAATTTCTAATAGTGTAACAGCCGTCATAGCAAAGGCCCTGCTCATGCCAATAATAGATACATCTGAAGGATGAAATAAACCTGATGGTGCCCGGATGTTCTTAATTATATTTTCTGTTGAGATTGCATAAAGTTAGAAATTCAGCTTTTGTACAAATAAATAAATACAAAAATAAATAAATTAAAAATAATAAATAAAATAACAAAAACTGAATAACATAATATTTTTTTGTTATTTATAATGCTTAATTTATTTAATTTATGATATTACTTAATTTACAAATATAAAAAATATTTAGTTAAGTTCCTTACTTTTTATAACATTAAGTATAATTATTGGAAAGTTAAAATAATATATAATTGTGAGATTATATATTACTTTAACTTTGCTCATTTTGAATTTTATATAATTTCTCCTGAATCCCTAGTTTTAAAATTGTGAATGAGAAAAAAAAATCACAATATTTCGCTTATGCGCATTACAAATTTATTTTCTAAAAATATTATATTTCTTTGAACATTCTTAAAATTTGCTTTAATTTTCAATATTTTGCCTTTAATTGTACATTGCCATATATTTAATATGTTTCAAATAATGCGGTTAAAAACTTCGGCAGTTATATTTACATTATAACTGCTGAATTATTATATTATATTTTAGTTATATTAATACTCCGTTTGAATGCAATACTAGGGTTATTTTGGGACTGACCTCATAAGTCTGAACCGCGGCCAGATGACTACAACGACACTGGAGCTGCCTCCCTCCTCTCCAAATTTCCGCATATATATATATATATATATATATATATATATATATATATATAACATATTTCATTCGTTCTTTTCATTGGCCCTGTGACCGATTTTTCAAGGTAAAAATGCTAGGGGTACTAATTTTTTGTCTTGATTAATTGAAACCACATACTTTTATGTGTATGTTCGCCAAATTTTGTTATATTTCGTCCAGTACATAACACGCTACAGGGCTCCGAACACTTCCTGTTATTTCTTGATCACCCTGTATATAACACAGCAAATAAAACCATTGTTCAAAGGTTAAAATCATTATCTTCTCTTTGTGAAACGGGGAGTATTGTTATTTCTTTAACAATATTTTATTCGTTCTTTTTAATAATACTCCTTTTATTGAATCTTCAAGGTAAAAATGATAGCGCGAGTACATTTCGTACATGACAGAAAGAAAGCAGTTCGTTCAGCATTTCTGAAGATATTTTGAGCAAAATCGTAAATGAAAAAGTATCTAGACACTTTTTTATCTAATAGTATATTTCATAATGGTGTAAAATGTTTATTTACGAATATAATTCAATGATTTAAATGGAAAAATCGATATAAGAACATGACGTTTCTTAAGGGTTTGACTGTTTATTTTTTTTAAGAATTTGATATTTGTAGTTTCCCTCTTTCGATCTAGCTTCACGCAGGTCTCATTTTATTAGATCAGCTGAATTATTCCAAATATAGCTAAACTGAAGACCTTTGTTCTTAAAGTCACTCTTAAAACAAATATGCGACCATCTATTGCTCCTAAATGACAGATATTTAGATTGCAAGTAGCCAACTTTTCTTCAAGTCACGTTTAACAAGACGTTTGAACATTTTCGATGGATCAAAATGGAAAGCAAAACTATTTCATCTAATAGATGAAATGTGTTATTGTATCTGAAAGCAACGAATTCAATAAACTTTCATATCAAAGACATTTTAAGAACTCGAAACAAATATTCTAAGCAATACTTTGATAACAATCTATAGAAAGAAATGTCTTTCTTTCTTTTGTCTGCTAAAATGGGAAAGAATACTTTAAAGTTCATTGTGTTGTTTGAGAATTGAAAATAATAAAGATTTGCTTACAGTTAATCATTAATTCAGAAAGTTGAATATATCGGAAAATTTTCTATAAAAAGTTTAAACGACCATCTTGAATTAGAATATAATTTTTTAAATAATGAATTTGAAATATGTTAATTTAAGATAAATCAAGTCTTAGTAAATGAGTTTTAATTAAAAATCAAAAATATGACAGAATAGATAAAAATTATTAAACAAAAACAATGATAGATATTTTTTCATTAATAGATAAAAAGACATTTTTATAGACAAATACATATTTTTTTTACAAAAATTTATCATAATACGTTATTTTGCCTTAATTCTAAAGAATCTGTCTTCATTTCAAGGTTTAAAAATATTATTGTTATATCGCAAACATTCGACAAACTTTCTTTTTACCTAGTTTATAACATAGGGAAAAACATTTTAAGGATATTTAAGGTTTATAATTAAAATTTAAACACCACTACATTGAGAGCAAATATAATTCTTTTTAGGAAAAATGAATAAATTTGAGCCTTACTTTGAAAACCTTGCCATAAGAGAGCAAAAAATACCATGCAGTGATTAACAACAATCAGTTTAATTTCAATTATGATAACAAGATGATAATAAAATCACAATATATCTAGTAATGGGAGTTATATTTTGCTACCTGTTCTTAGAATTCAAGAATAAAAATGTATCTTACATTTGCTCAGAAAAAAGATTTTGCATGAAAAATGTTATAACTTCCTTATGTTTTTAAAAGCCGCATTTTTGAAAGCTTGAAACCGATTTACTTTTATTAATATTATCTTAAATTATAAACATAACAACATGCTAATTAAATTTTGCTAAACATTATATGATAAATGTTAAGATATCAAAAGGGATTTTTTTTGGTTGATCAGTACTTCACTTAAAAATTATAACTTTAAAATTTGTCAACATTTGAATTCCATTGATGGTATCCGAAAGTGGAAACTTGGTAACATACTTACACGATCAAGAAATATCTATTAAAAATATAACAACTAAGCTATTAATTTGTAAGGCTTAAAAAAATAAGAAAATTTTGATGTTAAATATTCGCATTTCAAAATCTCCTTATAACAGGAAGAAAAAAAAAATTTTTTAATTAATTAAAAATGAAAAAAAGTATCATGGAAGCGAATTTTGGAAATATGAGTTCCGATCGTTAAAAATTTGAGTGACATTGTTCTAAATTGATGCTTATCGGAAAGCGAAATTGCTAAATTAACTGTAAAAAAGTAAAAATATAATTCATTGTATTTGCTTCAAGAATCCAATTCAGTTCTTAAAATAATATTTTTTCTTACAACTTAACAGAAATATTTAAAATGCAAGATGAAATTAACAAATTTATATTGAATTAAGAATTAAATTTTAAAATAAATGACAATCAAGGAAATATTGTTGAGTGGAACACTTATTTTTGATTGACGTTTATATGGTTTCTTCATTTATATAAAAATCTTCGTTTTCTCCTTTAAATAAATGTTTTTGAAAAAATAGCATAATGCTTTCTTAAGTTTAATTTTTTTTTCATTGGTCTTATTTTTTTTTTGTTTTTTTTGTTTCGAGCTATGTTAATATCCTTTCTTAAAAGTCGAACTCCACCATATAATATTATGCATTTGTGTATTAAGCAAAATTGTAAAATTATTGCATAGTGCCTGTTGATTCGTAGATTTATTAGCTTTTAATTCTCTTTCGAAAAAGAAGAAAATTCTAGAACATACATTCAATTGTCATAAAAAGTATAAATGAGATTCTATGCAATTTTGACCAGAAACAGTAAAATATTATTAGTAAAAAGATTATTTATTATTATTTAACAAAATAATCGCTATATGGCTATCTAAAAATATAAGCAGAAAATGTCCAATTAGTCATATTTAGTCATTATCCATGTAAAAATTTCCTTTGTTTAAATGCAATGTTGTCAATTTTCAAAAGTACCGAGTGAATTTTTCATTAATTTATTGTACTGAAATATGCTAAAAAATTCATAATCACATTTTTTACCTGTCATTAAAATATGAACATTAATCAACTAATACACTGTATTACATTTTTAATCATTAGTAGCATTTTATATTCGAGTTGCAATAAAACAGATTTGTCTAAACAGGTACTTGATTTAAAATTTTAATTCAGTATTAATTTTATGAAATATTGCACATATGATAATCGTGAAAAATCTTTTTGCGTTTGTTTTTCTACTTAATAAATATAAATTTTGTTAACGAAACAAATGAATACAATCTTTCTTTTTATTTTAGAGGACCATACGACGTAATTTTCAACAATTTCAACATACGAGTAAAAATTCAACAATAATTTTACAAACAAATAAATTTTATACATTCTAATTTATTTTACAAAATCTTACTAAAACAATTCAATCCCATTTATATTTTAACAAACACTAATTCACGCTAAATTTAATATAAAGTAACGCGCTTATGGCTTTAAACTTCACCAAACGATCTTACAAAATTTATTTATTTATTTGAGTAAAAACAAAATATCCGATTTCTTTTTTCTACTGGTTGTAATTTACTTTCATTGCTAAAACTTTTCTTCTTTCTATTTTTAACTAACTTCATTAAATTCTCATGGTACCTAAGATTGTAATGTATAATTAAACCGCTAGTTATAAAAGGGTGTATCATTATCTTGCCTTTCCTTTTTTGTTTATGCTTCTTTGGGAAGATAAATGGTATTCTTCTCCAAAAAAAGAACATTTTATGCATGGTGCTTTTATTTTTGTGTATGTCGCCTCATAACTAGATTGCGAAACGAAGCAGTTTCATTAATTTCAATAAAATATCCTTTTTTTTGGAGTAAATAGGAAAAAAAAAAAGGAAAAGTAAACTGAAGTTCTGGTTCTACTATTTTTATTTTCTTTTCTTATAAGGCAATTAATTGTTTTATTTTTTTGCATTTACAAAATATTTTCAAATTTCATTTCATAAATTTTAATTAAGATGATATCTGCCTCTGAATATCATTTTCATGGATATATGAGATTATATGTTTTAAGTTAATTATTCTTTACTTGGAATTTCTAATTTTAAGTTTCATCAAAAATAAATTATCTGTTATTTAAATAAAAAGATTATATTATATATGCTATGTTTCTTTAAATCGTAATTATCAACAGGTATGAAAAAGAAGTTTCAATAAATTCTTTTTTCTTAAATACTGATGTAATTTTAGTAAGAATTACGAATTTAGTAAGTAAAAATTCTTATTATCTAAAAGAAATATTTCTTTTCGAATAAAAGTAAAAAAAAAAAAGTCTGTCAGTCTGCTGGTACTCTACAGAACCGAAATCTAGCTACAGCCTCTAAATTTAGCACAAAAATATTTCGGAAAATATGAATGATTTCCTTCTAAAGAGATGTTAGAAGTTTTCAATAGAATTTTAATATCTTAAATATTAAATAAATATTTACAGTTTTCTTGAGATATGACTATCGAATACATTACTACAGAAAAATTATGTTCTCACCATTTAAAAAATCTATGAAATAATCTCTTCAATGATACTAAATTTAATTATAGTGCAATTTTGCAAAATGCTTGATTTTTTAAAATTTATTTAATACTAGCCTCCTTTGGCGACCAGCCGGTTCGCCACTCTTAATGCTCGTTAAAATTTTAATAATTAAATATTTTATGTAATTCCTACTTTAATAGCTTCTTCATCAAATATTTTAAAGCTTCAAATTTTGATAGTCATGTAATTCACTCATAATAATATAAAGTCCTTCAGCCATAACATAATATGTATCTCTCTAATTTTCTGTTAGTTCCGGTAGAATTTATGCTTAAAATTAAAATGGAAATGACTAAACTGCAATTAATATAATAATATTTTTTACTGAAACAAAGCATTTTTTTTAATAATATGATTACTGATAATAGAGTCACTGAGCGTTTAAACTTTATGGGCACTAAAGAATATTTTCCTTAAGTTATGTAATATCTCAAGAATTTATCAACAAAATTTTCTCAGATTCATCATGAACAGATCGATTCATTAACAATGTTTAATTTTAAATGCATTAAACACTAAGAAAATAAAATGAATCGTTTAAAATAATCGGTCGAAAACAGGTTTAAAAAACTACTTAAAAAACAATGTACTTAAAACTATAAGCATATACAAAAAAATATATAACTAACATAAATGCAATTTACTTACAAAAGCATGCAACTAACCTAAAAATAATTTAAATCATCCGTTGATAACGGTTGTCATGGCAACAATCAGAATGCGCATGCGTGAATTTTCTTCGCCAGCTCCGGTAACGCAAATGCGTGAATTTTTCTACGCCAGTTGGGGTAACGCTATGCAGATTATACATTTTTAATTTCCTTTATTCTGTGTTATTTTAATTCAAAAGTACTTCAGAATGAATCTGAAACATGGATTAATTAACAATGTTTAATTTTAAATGCATAAAACATTAAGAAAATAAACAGAATCATTTAAAATAATCCGCCGAAAAATATTAACCCTAGCCTCATTACTGTTGGGAGAAAAAACAAATTGAAGCCTTACTCATTTGGCGGTGGGAAAAATGGAAGATTTTTTTGGCGGGAAAGTTAGTTTTTAATTAATAATTAAAATTTCAAAAAAAGGGACCCCAGGTGCACATTCCCGACCTCTAAGGTATACATGTACCAAATTTGGTAGCTGTATGTCAAATGACCTGGCCTGTAGAGCGCCAACACACACACACACACACACACACACACACACACACACACATTGAGCTTTATTATAAGTATAGATTTAATTTCTTAAATATTATATAATTGATACAATTAGATATGACTGTCGAAGACATTGCATCAGAAAAAAATATTTTTTCGGCCTTTAAAAATAGAAGAAAAATCTTCTCATTGCTAATAATTTAATAATTGTGCAATTTTGCCCTAATTTTCAAAATTTGTTAAAAACATATTTATGCACAATGTTTATGAATTCAATTAATTACTTGCGAAATATATGTGTATGCTTTTTATTTTTAAATGCCAATCGAGATTCACTTTTTAATCATTTTTGTACTTTGTAATGTATTTTTTACTTTTTAATTTTTTTTTAATAATTTTTTCTGTGATTTCTGATTAAACCTACGTTGTGATATATATAATGATTAATTTATCTTGATATGGGCCTTTTATAGGCCAGCTAACTTGTTCTTGGACATTCTTTAAACTATGCCGTATCATTTATTTTTAGAATGAAATGGGCATTTTGCATAAAAATGAGGAAATGCTTAGTGCAGTGGAGGGACAGTTCTAGATGGTGAACAAAGATCATTGCATTTTTTTTATGACTCTTATCCTTTATTACTTAGCTCTAGAATGGATGTTTATTTACTCAAGGAAAAGAACAAGTGTAAGGTTGCTGAAATAATGTTATATGTATTTCGATCTCAATTTAAGTTTGAAATTTATGAAAATATGAATATTATGCATAATTGAAATTAAATGCATCTAATATTTCCGGTTGCCAAGCTAGTTACCAAAGGCGACTATGAATTATCATATTTGTGATTAAAAAATAATTCGAAAACAATTAAGTAAAATAATGATTCTATCAATATGTAATCGGCACTAAAGTAGTATAAGCCGATAAAGAATATTGCGAATATAATTCTTAAGAAATACTATTCTTAACTTTGTGCCAGTTACAGCTTGAGTATTAATTCCCTTTCTATTCATACCCTTTTCATTTTCCTTCATATTCTATTCAAATCTATATAGATGACTTAAGGTACCCTATCATACCCTATCGTCATGCATGTTCTGCCCTATAATATCTACCAAATGTGTAGAAAATAATTTTTAATTTGAAATCATTTTATTCGTCCCACTTGTTTTCCAGTTATTATTTAACCAGTTATTATTAATTCAAAATTATCATATTAACTTGTATAAGTTATATTTTCTATCTCTTTGATTAAGATTTTATTTCTTATTTATATATTTATCTGAAATTGGATTGCCTAATAAAATTTATAAATAAAAATTCAAATAAGAAATAATTTTGCGAGGGAGAAAGGAGGTTCAAACTGAGGGAAGAGGGACTACGTAAGATTAGTTATCTGAACTGAGTTAACCCGGCCTTGTTTAGGTATCCGGAGTAATATCAATGATATTATTATGAATGTGGAAAGGGATAATCCTAGTTAGTAATTCTAGGAGCCATCACTGAAATAAAAGCCTTGCCAAGGAGATACGTTGTCCAGACATTGAAGCGGTGTAATTCGATCCTCATTACAAAGCTACACTCCCAACAGAAACAGATACTTGCTTAATAATGGAGTTTCTCTTCCACTCGCTAAAGGTATCATTTGGTAGGACATATTAAGAAAAAAGTATCTTAAATGTTATCTAATTGCCAGAGCCTGCATTACACTTTTTAAATTTCGTAGTACTCTGAAACATTATTTTGAAATATGTCTTCTAAAATGCATAAAAGTGGTTGAACCTTTCTTTTCTAGAAACGTTAGCGGAAACATTACCAAGTAACATCTGAACCAAACTTTTGAAATGGCGCTTTTTCGTGCAGGTCTATTGAAGTACATATGCCACATCTTAGAATATCTAGCTGGGAAAATGGCTTTGTTTTCCATTTTAAACTAGAGCATGGGTCTCAATGTTTTGTGATCGTGACTTGAGGATAAATTGGCCACTTACGGTCCAAATATCTGTGATTTAGGAACTTCAAATCTATGTACATTGACATTGGAAATGACATTTAGAAGAAGAAGTGTTTCGTATATGTGTGTTTGGAACACTTTTATTTGAACAGTTTGTTTTCCTGAAAAAAATAATGATGAAAAAAGGATTTAGTTTTGAAATCGTGACAAACAGCATTTTTAGCTTGTACCAAATGGCTAAAAAAATTTTTTGACTTAAACAAACGCCATTTGTTACCTATTTTATCATCTAAAGCAACATTCACACCTCAAAATTAAAAATATTGATATCAAAAGAAAATAATTTAATAGTAATTAGATAAATTAGTATCTAAAAATTATTTGTTAATATTATATTTCATTTATCATTACAGAAAATTAAGCTTCCACTAGCAGCTAAAAATTCTCCTGTTGTCAAAACTCAAATTTTTGGATAACCATACAATATCATTTTAAATAATTATTTATATCATATGCAAATTATTATTCAAAAATTATATATGACATTTACTACTTTTCTTGAATTTCTTCATTAAATTATTTCCCTTAATTTTTTTCATTCAAAATGTAGACATCTAAAAAGATATACCAATTGCCAAGAACCAAACGATAATTTCGAAATGTAAGAGAGAAGAACACGCTAATCTTTCTTGCGAATAAAGTATTCATAGGGAACCATTCAAGAAGATATTAATCCATGACTTATAAATATTGAAGGACGAATTTTAGTTAATATGGGAATTAGATTCATGTAGAAGTCTTGTCTTATCAGACATTTCTTAAAGAGAGGTTGACCGTACGTCAGCTTGTACTTTCAGAAGCACGCAAATATGATAGCTCAAAAATGCAGTGACTAAAATATATGAAATTTAGTATGTGATTTTGTGATTGAAATTCTACTACTGTGTCAAAGTTTCATTTCCATCGGTAGAAAACCACGTTTAAAACAAAATTTCGATTTTCGTATGCTATTAACTTATTTCTGGATTTAATCGCCAAACAATTTCGCAATTAGACAAATTTTGGATATGGTGAAATTTTCGAGCATAAAAAGAATTACAGATTCTTTTCAATGGAGAATCTAATTTTGGAAACAGTAAAATTAATTCTCGATGGTTCTATAATTTTTTTTCAAAATATATCAGTTTTCTTATAAATAAATGATGACATAAATACAAGCAAAGGAATTTATATTTTATTTAGAAGCAATGTTATGAAATTCATTTTTTTAAAACTTGCTATAAAAATGTACTATTTTTCTTTGGAAGGCATTTGTATTGCGCGATCTCAGTATATGAACGAAAAAGTATTTTTTATTTATTAAGTTTTCTGAAATAAAAAAAAATCACTTTTCAAAGAATAAAGATATTTTTCAAATTGTAGATTTAAATTCAATAAATATTTGCAACCAGCATGCAACTTTATTTATTTTTTGTTAATTACGTTTAAATTTTATCTTTATTAATCCCATCCGTTTACATGCGATTCTGTCTGTGAATATTAAGATAGTCTTTAAATAATAACATTCTTATAATGAAGAGCAAAAATAGTCATTATAAACGATTGTAAATGTTCAAATTATATTACACACACTTCCAAGAGGAAAACAGAAACATTCACTTTTAATGATTAGTTATCAGCTAAACAGACTGTTATTGAAATAGTAGAAACTTTCGCATATACAATTTCTTTGAAATAATTTATCAAATTATCTACTTCATCAATAAAGTTTGTCTCATACAAACCGGATGAAGATGAAATAATCTTCGATTAATATTCGTTACAGCAGTTTTAAGATAATAAGTTGTCCATGTTCCTTTCGCAAACAGGCATTCCGTAATCATAAAATATGATGCTTATCGTTTAGAAATCAGACTTTAATTTACTATGTATAGAATGAGAATCATGAAGTTAATGGATAAATAATACATACGTGAGTTTGACCATTAATCAAGGCTTAAACGAATCCCTTAAATATACCTCTCTCTCACTAAACATTGTTTCACTTTGTGCTTAGAAGTGTCCTTGTAATAATTAAGGTATTAGCAATGACATATGGTATAGAATTCAGGTAATTGAAGACAGCAAAATGTCCTGAATGTCCATTGTTTAATATATATTATCAATAAAAAAATAGGTATTAGCAATGATATATGGTATAGAATTCAGGTAGGTGGTGATAGCAAAATATCCTGAATATCTATAATATAGATAATCAATAAAAAATTGGCATTAGCAATGATATTGGTAAAGAATTCAGGTAATTGGAGACAGGAAAATGTCCTGAATGTCTATTGTTTAATATATATTATCAATAAAAAATAGGTATTGGCAATGATATATGGTATAGAGTTCAGGTAGTTGGAGACAACAAAATATCCTGAATATATATTGTTTAATATAGATTATCAATAAAATATTGCTACTAACAATGATACATGGTATAGAATTAAGGTAGTTGGAAACAGTAAAATGTCCTGAATGCCTATTGTTTTATATAGATTATCAGTAAAAAATTGGTATTGGCAATGATATATGGTATAGAGTTCAGGTAGTTGGAGACAACAAAATATCCTGAATATATATTGTTTAATATAGATTATCAATAAAAAATAGGTATTAGCAATGATATATGGTATAGAATTCAGGTAGGTGGAGATAGCAAAATATCCTGAATATCTATAATATAGATAATCAAAAAAAATTGGCATTAGCAATGATATTAGTAAAGAATTCAGGTAGTCGGAGACAGCAAAATGTCCTGAATGTCTATTGTTCAATATAGATCATCAAGTTTGTCAAAGAAAGACAGATCCTAAGACTGGCTCTGAAGGACATGAATATAAATTTGTCTCCAGAGTTTCACCAACTTATTTCCACTAGAAGTGCTTTTGAAAATTTCTGTAAATTTATTGTTGACATCTGTAATCCTTCATAACTGTTAAATTTTCTTCTTTTTCTTTTTGTAATGTGTTACATACTTACTTCTGTAAGCCCCGTGTGATACTTTGTGGCACACGGGGGATTTATAAATGTTCAATAAAAATATAGATTATCAATAAAAAATTGGTATTAGCAATGATACATGGTATAGAGTTCAGGTAGTTGGAGACAACAAAATACCCTGAATATATATTGTTTAATATAGATTATCAATAAAATATTGGTACTAACAATGATACATGGTATAGAATTAAAGTAGTTGGAGACAGCAAAATGTCCTGAATGCCTATTGTTTTATATAGATTATCAATAAAAAATTGGTATTGGCAATGATATATGGTATAGAGTTCAGGTAGTTGGAGACAACAAAATACCCTGAATATATATTGTTTAATATAGATTATCAATAAAATATTGGTACTAACAATGATACATGGTATAGAATTAAAGTAGTTGGAGACAGCAAAATGTCCTGAATGCCTATTGTTTTATATAGATTATCAATAAAAAATTGGTATTGGCAATGATATATGGTATAGAGTTCAGGTAGTTGGAGACAACAAAATACCCTGAATATATATTGTTTAATATAGATTATCAATAAAATATTGGTACTAACAATGATACATGGTATAGAATTAAAGTAGTTGGAGACAGCAAAATGTCCTGAATGCCTATTGTTTTATATAGATTATCAATAAAAAATTGGTATTGGCAATGATATATGGTATAGAGTTCAGGTAGTTGGAGACAACAAAATATCCTCAATATATATTGTTTAATATAGATTATCAATAAAATATTGCTACTAACAATGATACATGGTATAGAATTAAGGTAGTTGGAAACAGTAAAATGTCCTGAATGCCTATTGTTTTATATAGATTATCAGTAAAAAATTGGTATTGGCAATGATATATGGTATAGAGTTCAGGTAGTTGGAGACAACAAAATATCCTAAATATATATTGTTTAATATAGATTATCAATAAAATATTGCTACTAACAATGATACATGGTATTGAATTAAAGTAGTTGGAGACAGCAAAATGTCCTGAATGCCTATTGTTTTATATAGATTATCAATAAAAAATTGGTATTGGCAATGATATATGGTATAGAGTTCAGGTAGTTGGAGACAACAAAATATCCTGAATATATATTGTTTAATATAGATTATCAATAAAATATTGCTACTAACAATGATACATGGTATAGAATTAAGGTAGTTGGAAACAGTAAAATGTCCTGAATGCCTATTGTTTTATATAGATTATCAGTAAAAAATTGGTATTGGCAATGATATATGGTATAGAGTTCAGGTAGTTGGAGACAACAAAATATCCTGAATATATATTGTTTAATATAGATTATCAATAAAATATTGCTACTAACACTGATACATGGTATAGAATTAAGGTAGTTGGAGACAGCAAAATGTCCTGAATGCCTATTGTTTTATATAGATTATCAGTAAAAAATTGGTATTGTCAATGATATATGGTATAGAGTTCAGGTAGTTGGAGACAACAAAATATCCTGAATATATATTGTTTAATATAGATTATCAATAAAATATTGGTACTAACAATGATACATGGTATAGAATTAAAGTAGTTGGAGACAGCAAAATGTCCTGAATGTCTATTGTTTAAAATAGATTATCAATAAAAAATTGTTATTAGCAATGATATATGGTATAGAATTCAGGTAGTTATAGACAACAAAATGTCACTATCAAGTACAATATAAATACTTAATTTTCTATACTAATTTTCATTATTTGAAACAATACTGGCAAAACAAATTTCAAATATCATGAGTCAGGTGACTTGCAACTTACCAATCACAAAGCGAATAAAGCGCAATGTTTGCATAATTTATATATATAATAGATATAATAGATAGATAGGATTTAGAATTCATATTGCAAGCAAATGAAAATTCTTATTTTGATGACATCCAAAATTCATGTTATAATGAAAATTCTTAAGAAGAAATTACATTTCATATGAATTATATCAGGCGTTGCGAAATGCTGATAGTGGAAAATTATCTTTAGCAAGTCTGAAATCTCTGATAAATTTCACAAAATGTGTTATTCTAATTTACAAAGACAAGTAAAAACAATCTACTTTTTTTAAAATAAATAGTCTTGCTCTCGAAACGAGATCTGTTATTTAGATGACACACCTTCTTTTGTTTGAGGTTCAGAAATGAATGATGATTTTTGTAATTAAAGGATATATGAGGCTTCTTCGAGGAAATAAAACTCAAACTCATTTTTTTTTCTTGAATAAATGAACGCAATTACCAAAAATGCTGATAAGCCTAATATACAAACTTCAACAAACTTTTGCTTTCTTAGCAACAAAACTATAAATCTGTTAACATCATTGGACTCAATCGATCACAGGCTAAAGCATAAAATCCATGATTGCTTTCATAAAATCTGCCTCTTAAGCTAAATGCTGATATTTCTTAAAGGGACAGTAGACATTGAAATAAGCAAAAATGGACGAAAACGTGCGATTATATTTTTATCGTTTCATCACCAAAATATATGTTTATATTAATTTAAAATAGTGTTATAAAATATATTGTTCAATAAAATAAATATTTGAAGGGCTTAGAGGAAAAAAAGTACGTCTTCATGAATTTTCTCAAAATTATATTGTAATTAGATTTAAATATCTTTTAAATTGTTCTAGGTGTCTTAATTTTTGAAGAAATTAAATGAAATTGATAATAAAGTTATCGGGCAAGCATTAAAAGAAAATGGTGTATGAATTTTATATTTCGAATTTTTTTAGCTCGTCAAAAGTCAATTTTAGTTCAGAAAAGCATAAAATTCCTAAGAAAATTCAGTAAGTTTGCATAAAAATAATTCTAAAAATTTAGCATTTAATTTGAATTACAAAATCGTACGTAGTTTTGTTCCAAATAAATCTACATCGAGTAACAAGGAAAAAATATTAGAGAAAATTAAAAATTAAAACACTTAGAATATTTTGAAATTTTTAAAAATTGCATATTTTTTAAAAAAAAAATTAAAAATTATATATTTTGTTTTAAAATGTTTTTTAAAGAAATTTAACGTATTTATATTTTAATACATATGCATAAAATATTTCATAACCCTGAATGAAAAAATTCCCAAAAATGACAAATGGAGTCCACTTCCCCCTTAAGTAAATGCAATTGTATCCAAACAAGATTACAATATCCGAAGCTAAACAAAAACGCTGCATACTGTTGAAATTTATTAGAAATTCACAGAAGAAACACTCTCGGTGGATTATTTTGACACAGAAAATAAATAATGCAGCATTTTTTTCCCACAAAACACTACCTCACAAAACTAAAATCAAATATTTTCCAGAACAATGATTTTTAAATTCTGTTATCAGTTGGTTAGAGACATTAAAGGCCATTCGTGTTTTTTTAAATATTTAAAAATTGAAATTTATGTTCAGTGTTCTTATTTTTTTCATATCCTCCCAGGGGCACCTTATAAAGGAGGATGAGAATATTCCGACATGGTGGTTGGTTCTCGAGACCCTGATGATTACAGAAATGGTGGAGGCCTGCTTTCTGCTACCAATGACGAGACGTATTTCTCAGCGGAAGGTTGCATCGTGGCCGGTGATGGCCTTTGGAATTCAACTTTAGATCCCATCAAATGTTGTTGATGAGGTCCGGTTCTTCAAATTTAATCCGAATTTCTTTAATTCGGCGAGGGGGAGTAGTCTGTGTTTTTTATTTTATTCGTAAAATTTAAAAAAGTTCTACGAATGAGTTGCTTCATCTACAGTCAGGGAGAGTAACTGATAAATTTTAAGATTATATTCCTCCAGATTGATGCACGATTTTGAAACATAATAAATACTATTCAATTTAAGATTATTAAATTATTTTTAATTAATATATAAACTTTTGAAAATGAGCAATTCTTGCATTTTCGCGCTTTTCCATTTATTTGGAAGTAATTGAACGTATTCTCTATTCTATTATAGAAATCTCCAAACACGAAAGACCGAGAATGTGAAAATTTTCGATGAATTCTCTCCAACAACAGTTAACTGATATTAAATTCTCCAAGATTATTTAGAAGACGGGATTTTAAGAGGTGGAGAATGAAATGCCTATCTCTAATGAAATATATTAAAGTTGAACATTTATGACGTGTGAATTGAAAGCTGTTGAGTTACTGGATAAAATATTAACGGCAAAATGTATTCTTTAATAAAAATTTCAATAAATAACATTTATCGTTTATTATGAAGTAACATTTTTATATGAGGTGAGAAATAAAACATTCATCGATTTTTTATTCAGAAGTTAATTGAAACTCTTTTTGCTTTCTTCCTTTTAAATTGAGAGTAAAATATATTAAGCTATAGGAAAATATGTATATGATAGAATTTATTCATTACTAAATCATAATTAAGTATCTCCATTGTTTGTTTTAAATTATATTGTGGTTTGTTACAGATGTATGCCACGGATAAAATTAGCGTTATAAAAAATATAAAAAAGAAGATTCCAATGTTGCATATGAATAAATAAAAGTTTTATATTGGACAATATGCGCACTTCATTTTGATTAATGAATTAATCATCAATTATTATTAAAAAATTATGATTAGTAAATTAAGATGATCAGTAATAAATATGAATTACACGATATCCTTAAACATATTTTTTCTGTTAAAACAATTTTATTTTTCTATCGGTGTATTTTCTACCAGTGTATCATTATATCAAAATAGATCGTTCCGGTTAATTTATTAATTATTTATGGTTAATTTATTAACAGATTGCTATGAATTTATATATTATTTATAGCATTTAATTAATATATGATTTTCGTGCATACGGCACTACCTATTAAGACATTTGAACAAAAATTGATTGCAGGATTCTATAATACTTAGCTTAATGTACTTTATATTGCTTTAATGTACTTTATATTTATAGAGAAAAAATGGGAAATTATAAGAATTTTTAAAAAATCTAACTTTTAGTAAATCAATAAAAAGTTTATTTTGCCTTTTTTTTTGGTATTAAGATATATAATAAGATTTCCAAATGAATTTTTTTCTCTAGATTTCTTACATCCCGAACACGAATAGATACTCTTAAAAGTAAGATAAAGTCATATTTAATAATTAAGACTGCTTAGACTGTATAGTCTATATATTTTCCTAAATATTTGCTTCAATCAAAATATGGTTGTGGCATTTGTTGTTCATCTACAAACCTACTTACAAAAAACTTATACGTAACTTAAATCATTTTTATTGTAAAATTTTGTAAAAAACATATGTATCAATTGTTATATGGCCGTTCATTATTTAGAAAAATTAAAATAATTTAGTTGCCTTCATTACAATACGTTAGAGAAGTTATTAACTGAAAACTTTATATATATATATATATTCTAAAAACAATAAAGGAACGTATCACGTATATTTGGTTTATCCAAAATGACCCAAATTAAAGAGAAACTTGATTAATTATTTGTCATTTGCTATTTACTATTTCGACAACATTGCTGCAAAGAAATTGAAGAAACAATAAATTTGTTAAACACTGCAATGTTTAAAAATTTATCGGAGCGTCTAAAAAATTACATCTTTTTATAATTACTCAAAATATTGTGTGGAATCATTTATAATTTAAAGAAAATTATATTTTCTTTAGAAAGAGTATTTTTCAGGGGTAAAAAATGTACGTCTTAGTACAGACAGTTTTAGCAACTTATTTAATCCATTTACTGAGAATAATGTGAATTCTAACTGGCCAATTAATTAACTTTATTTGATTAATCTTTTATCAGTAATTTGTTTTATTAAATCTATTTCGAATATAAAATTTTACATCTATTTATAAAAAGAAAAAAATTGTGACTGGATAAATTCTGGTAACTTTATAATAATAATAGCTGGGTAATCCCTGGTAATTTACTCAGATATCTCTATTACTTGTATTTATGTTGTTGTTTCTTATGTAACTTGCCATGAACAATTCCGCTGTTTTGAAGACAGCGATTTTAAGCCGGTGGAGGAGCGTCTCTTGTTTTTATAGTAGAGTCAGCTAGGGCCAAGAGTACGACTTTGCTACTCAAGCATCACACATTTGCTTGTACCACCCTTTTTACAGGAGGGCACATTCACACATAGAACATCAGAAGAACAACCATGAACAAGCTGGGACTCGAACCCAGGACACACAGATCACGGTGAAGACGCTCTACCCCTATGCCAGGACGCCGCCGTTTGTATTTATAGTACTTAGGTGTTTATATTATTTGTATTTATAGTTTTTTTAATTGTTTATAATTTATTGTTATTTTTTTTATTTTTGTGCATAGGTTTTGTATTTATAGTTATGGAGTACTTCCTGGATTATTTATAGTATTGGTATTAAATAATTACTAGGATGCATTAAATAAATGTTGAATATTAAATTTTGCATCTATCTGTATTACTTGTATTTATAGTACTTGGGGGTTTATATTATTTGTATTTATAGTTTTTAATTGTTTATAATTTATTGTTATTTTTTATTTTTGTATATAGGTTTTGTATTTATAGTTATGGAGTACTTCCTGGATTATTTATAGTACTTGTATTAAATAATTACCAGGATGCATTAAATAAATGTTGATTATTAAATTTTACATCTATCTGTATTACTTGTATTTATAGTACTTGGGGGGGGTTATATTATTTGTATTTATAGTTTTAAATTGTTTATAATTTATTGTTATTTTTTTACTTTTGTGTATAGGTTTTGTATTTATAGTTATGGTGTACTTCCTGGATTATTTATAGTATTGGTATTAATTACTAGGATGTATTAAATAAATGTTCATTATTAAATTTTGCATCTATTTATAATAAGACAAACATTCTAACTGAGTAACTGAGTAATCAATTTAAAACATGTTGAATATATATATATATATATATATATATATATATATATATATATATATATATATATATATATATATATATATATATATATATACTTCAAAACGTAACTCTCAGATACATAAGATAGATTGTCCGCCGCTCCGCCAGAAAATATTTCATAACGATCAGATATAGATTTTACCCTTTCCAATGGTGATTTTTTTTCCCACTTACCTTATCACCACCAGACACGTTATACCAAGTCTCTTGAGTGAAGCGAATTGCAACACTAGAAGTTTTCTGAAGTGGATGACAACACCCAGTGAGTACAAATGACATGATGACTTCTGTGAGATTTCCTGCTTCTACTCCCCAAAGGAATAGCGTATCAATAACCGGATGATGAGTTTTCTATATATATAGTGGCTTTCCCAATAAATATCTTATGGAGTTATAGTTTGTGAGTTGGTATCATTCGCGGAAACTAGGAGGAAGATATGTATATTATTTTGATTATATCGCAGACATTTTTGGATGAGGAAGCTATCATATGTATGACATGCTTTCATGTTGTAAAGAATAATATCAATGATTTATGCTAAATTATGATTATAAATATATGTAAACTGAAATTAAATGAATCTTTTCTTATAACTGTAATATTTTGCGCCTTCTTATTGTCTTTTATATATTTTATCTGTTTTTTAATATTTTTCAGCTGGAGTGATCCCCCGAAGCATTATATAATATTTTATAATAAAGTTAGATATAATTATATTATACAGGAGACTCCCGATTATCCGCTGGCGGGTCATCCGCGGAGCGGATTATCCGCGCCTGCCGCAATGCTTCCAAAGCAAGAAGCAAACACAAATGACTGATTTCTTCAAAAAGGTGTAGTTTTACAGCTATGCTTTTGTAATTACATAATACATTACAGTATTAAAATAGTACATATATATTAATTTTTCTGTGCATCCTTGACGACTCTCGTTGCATTTTAGGTTAGTTTTGAGTGATATACTAAAATATTAAGCGTTAATTAAACATTTTCTGCTGTTTATTTTACGTTTTATTGTTCATAAAACAATTTTTCAAAGTTGGAATGACTGTTTTCTCTTTTGTTATACCCGTTTTTAGCTTTTTTCGGATTATCCGCGATTTTTGTTATCCGCGGCGGCCCCGCGGATAATCGGGAATGTACTGTATAAAGATAAATATAATTTGTGGTGAAAGCTTATAAACCAGTTAACAACTACACTTCATGAGCAGTTGCTTTTGTATCATGGTCATGTTACTGGTCTGCGAACCATAAGGTCCCAGGTTCTATCCTCGAGCATAACAATCCGCAACAAATCTAATAAAGTTAATATCCTAGAGAAAACTTTCCATTCCTTTGGCGGAGAATAGTTACAGTATATTGCATTAGCATTTTTAATGCGTCTATCATGTGATCCTTCACGAGTTATTTGGCGATTAACCCATGGTCAACAGTAACCGAAATTCGAATTTGTGTTTTAAAGTTTTTCTCAACCAACTGAAACAAAAAATCTCACAGAAAACTATGTAGATTGTCATAAAATCCCATGCCAGATTTCATATATTTAAGTTATTGAATTTTAGAAGTTTGCAAACATTGCAGTTACTTATTAAATATCAAAATTAAATAAATGACACTTACTGTATTCATTTCGACATTTCAGAAAAGTAAGATTTTTAAAATTAGACAAATGATAAAGGTAAATCAGCATATCCCAGAAATTGCTTTGCATGGCAATGGCGAACAATAGTTGCGATATTTAGTCTTTTGGTTGAGTTAGCAATATTTCCCAAACAATCGTGTGATCCTTACCGAGTGTTTTCGCTATTAATTTCTGGTATGCGTTATTAATATCCAAAATTCGAATTTATGTTTCTAACGTGTTTTTTCAATCGATTGGAACGAAGCTTTGAAAAAAATTAGAATAGCAGTCACAAACTCGCATACCAAATTTGATATATTTAAGTCACTGCGTTTTTGAATTATCACATTTGCGTGTTTCTGAAAGTAGAGACCGACAGACGATCAACCTATCTTTATATTTAACTCAAACTTTAATGGATGTGTACACTACGGCTTTTCTATCTATGTACCGAATTTTATCTATCTAGCTCTCTTCGTTTGATAATTATCATGTTAATGCAACGCAGATATTCAGACAGACTTCTTATGATTAGATTTTGCTCAAAACTTTATAGAAATCAGCAAAGTCAGTGCAAAGATCGTATATCAAATTCCTATCATCTAGCTCAAATTGTTTTGGAGTTATCTTTGCCACAAACATGCATTTTTCCAAAAATGTGTTTTTCGTACTAGGGAAAATCTCAAACATGGAGCCGTTAAAGTCACAATTTCGAAGATTGCTATTCATTCTCTATAATTTCTATACGAGAATGTATAACACAATTTAATGCATCTCTACTTTTTTCAAACTTTTCGGTCTAGCAATGATTTCTTTCCTTATCCGTGCTTCTTTCTTTATTTCTGCTAGATATATTATCCCCTGCCCAAATCACTTGAATGAAGTGAAATTTAAGAGTAGAATTTTCCTGAACAAGATGTCAAGAAGCGCGGAATGACAGGATCACTATTGCAAGAGCTCCTGCTCCTACGTCCTAAAGGAATAGATCGAATTCCTTGAAACTCATGAATAAGATGATTCTGAATTTTCGTAAATGTATGTAATAAACAGATCTTTTATATTGTCATAGTCTATGAGTTAAGAAATCTCTCGGTACATCGAAGACTGTATTCAATTTTTAAAAATCATTTTTGCTTAGAATACTTCTTCTTGCGTACAGCCGACCACCCTGCCACCACTGAACGTAGCAGTATCGACATTAAATAGAATACTATCATTTTTATTAGGATGGAAATTTGTCTTTGATTTTTCAGTCACTTCCTGAATGATTGGTTTGGATGATACGACATTATTTTAATCGTTTCAAAACTTAGATCAATCGTTTCAGAATTTCAATATTATAAAATAAGGTACTTATTCATTTTTACATTTGGCACACTTGGTTTTGCACTTGGTTCACTTTTGCAATTGGCTCATGTTTGCACTTATGGTGCTTTTTTCTTTCAGTATGCTATTAACATATGCTTTAAAAATAATATTATAAGAAAATAAAATTCATTTATCATGCATTACGAAACAAACTGATGCTTCGTTCAAGTGCGATTCAGATTACAATTGGTAAGAAACGTGGTCCACAAACGCTAATTAGATTGAAAATCTTTTCTTTAAAGGATGTTGTTAGAATTTCATACTGTTTATCACGGATGCCAACATCATTGATTTGAAATCATCGATTACTTATTTGCTAGTTGTTTTCAATGAACAATATAGATTCCCACCTACAGTTTTCTGTGTTGCAATATATATCTTATCAGTAGAATATGAATAAATATTCCTTCAAAATCGAATTTTGGAATATACTCGCGATTTCACAATGATTAAATAATCAACGCCTTTATTAAGCAGCTCTTTTGCTGAAGTGTGAAATTTAACATATTTCTCATGAGATTAGAAAGCTTCTCCGTGTGATTTCTGCCATCATTTCATTGTTAATATGTAATGAGGCGGCAGCATATTGCAAAATATTTTCGCACTGTTAAACCAAGCAGAAATGTGTTACAATCTATATTAGAAAAGATAGACGTAGTACTATTCCCCATATAGCCCTGATTTAGTACCTAGTGATTATTCATTTTACTCATAAAAGAAGGTTTTTTTTTTCTTTTCAGACGATGAAATCAACAATCAGGAAATACCTAGTGAATAAAACAAGATTTTTTTTTCCAAACTATGATAACACATAGTTTAGTTTAGTTATATTAACGTCCCGTTTTTAAAGCAACACTAGGGCTATTTTGGGCCGGGACTTGTATTATGAACCGCGGGCAGATGACGAGGACGACACTTGAGCTGGCACCCACCCCTCTCGCCAAAAGATAACACGTAGTTCTTCCTATCTGATAAAAAAGATACTATGGATTATACATTTTATATAAAATATATACAACTTTTTCCTTAAGTACTATATTTTCCTAAACAATTAGATAAAAATTTTAAATGTTAACTTTGAAATTTCTTATCAAATTTATTTAATTCTTGACCGTTTAAAGGGCTTATGGCATAACTGATACTCATTCAATGATCTATAATTTTATCTAATTATTTTAACAATTACGATTCGTAAGACAATGATAATTTATTACCTTTAATAAATTATCACTTGAACCGGACAAAAGATATGTCTGTCTCTCCGTTTTCATTTGGAGCCACATAATTGATGAAATTCCCGATTCCATTTGTGAATTTGACTTGACGCTAAAGATAGAGAATGAAATAATTTTCAAGAAATGCATTCTAAGTGCGATTCAATGATATGAAATTGCACCAAGCTCTTGAAAATGATAGAATTTCTATAATGGGAAAAGACTTTCATCGATTCGGAATTCAGATATCAATTAAATTTTAATTTACTACTTGTGAAAGTAATATTAAGGAGTTAAAATATGAAGTTTGGATGGTGAGATTTAGCCATTAGTCAAGTTGACAGAAAATCTCTTAATAATTTTCTTGCGCTGTGAAGAAGTATTTAAATGTGGAAGTTGTTAAAGATATTTAATGAAAGATGCATCTGAGGCTATTAGTTACACGCTATTTGAAATAAATTTATGGATTGAAAATATATCATTAAAATTTTTTAAATGCATGAACAACAATGTTATTTATTTGCATGGTGTTTTTACTTTATGTTCTTTGATTTATAATTCACTTTTATTTATATCTTTAAATCTTGAAATCAATATCAATATATATATATATATATATATATATATATATATATATATATATATATATATATATATATATATATATATATATAAGATTTATTAATTTTTTTTTTGATTTTTAAGATTATTTTTTTTAGTCTCATAAAGTTCTCAATATCTCCTCATGAGAATTTATAGTAAGAATCTGGAATCATACGTCCAAATTATGCATAATTTTAATTTTATGTAACTTGTTAGGAGATTCTCAAAGCAGAGTTTTAATTTGATTTAAAGCAACGAAATTAAGAGCTTCATTATTAAGTCCACTTTAGTCGAAAACAGTAATAATCGTTTTTATTTTATACATTGCGGCACCAAGATTTTTTCAATTAGTACTAGTCGTTTGTAGCCATCAACTGGTTCACTTTTATTAATAGCGAATTAATTTTTAAACAATTAACTCGCTATTAATAAATTGAAAATTTTATGTAACTAGGTTTATAATAGTTTCTTTATCAAAATATTTTTAAGCTTCAAATTTTACAAGCTGTAATTTCAGATTACTTTAATTTTTATAGAAAATCTGCGCCGTTTTGTTAATTGTAAAATATATATCGCTAATTTCTTGTCAGCACCCATAAAAAATTGAGCAATACATTGAAACGAATTGTTTAAACTTCAATTAATTAAACTCTTTTACTGAAAGCAAACAGGATTTTTAAAAATTATTATATAGAAAATTCAGTAATTCATCTTTGAATTTTACCATGCACAACAGAATATATTTTTTAATAATTTGTTCAATATCTCAAAGAATCATTCATTAAAAATTTATCTGGTTCATCTTAAAATTTAGTATTTAACTTTACTTTCAAAAATATTTAATTGACGTAAATAATTAATGTTTTATTTTGTTTCAATCAATAAATATAATTCTGAAAAAGTCATGGATGTTGAATTTTATATAGTCCTTTGGGTATAAGGAATCATATTCAGTGAAATATTTTTGAAACTCCAACCATTAAATGAAATTTTAAAAAAAAGATGTTTCTATCATCTGTAACCAAATCTAACCGAATAATGAAACTTTAATTATCACTATTTTAGGAACAATTAACAATTTCATAATTTTAGAAAAATCAGTCGTGGGCTCTTCTTGGCGAATCTACATTCAAAACGGCCAATGAAGTAGTCTGAAATCTCGCGTTTCTATACGGTAAGGAAATTCAAAAGATTTCTCACAGCTCGCTCAAATTTAGCCGCCATAGAATGAGCTTAATTTCATTTAATTGTTTATATTATTAAGATTCAAATATCAGATATTCAATCAAGAAGAAGACGAATGTGTCCAATTTTATTTTATTAAATTACAGCTTTTAAAATTTAAGCTGCATTTTTAAACAAGGAAAAGGAAAAGCTAAATCATTAGAATAATAATATACATAACTATATGTAATATTGTATTTATTAAATGTATTTCTTTGTGTTTATGGGACACACTTGAAAAAAATAGTTTTTTGTGTTGTTTCTAATGGCACTTGTCATAGACAAGCCCACTGACTTTAGAAATCAGTTATTTTAATCCAAGGAGGCGTCACTTATTTTTTTTTTCAGCGCCATCTAAGGCCAAAAGGACGACTTAACTGCACACACGTCACAACCCTTTTTACGGGGCGGACTTCATTCAGGCATTTCATTCACTCATCCACAAATCGTAATTTAGACCTGAATCAGAGGACGATCCAGTACCCCCAGAGGTATTACTCTCGACACGGAGGACTTTGTGACCACTCTAGAGTTATCTGCAAGCCAGCCACATAGAGAGCCGGCGGGGTTCGAACTCGCAACCCAAGGGACTCGAATCCAACGCCCTACCAACCAAGCTACCCCGGCCCATATCGTACTTGTATTTGTTTGTATTCAGAATGATAAAAGCTTCTCCAACCTATTATATTTCCTTTAAATTATTGGCTGAATAATGAAAAATTTTTTCAATAAGAGGAACATGAATTTTTAAATAAGAAATTTGGAAAAACATCTGTGTTAAAATATCATTGTAGATAGTTCATACTTAAAATGTCCCTTTAATGGAAAATCAACAAATCATACAATAATATTAATTAGATGTTAACTTATTATTTAATTATTTTAATGTGTAAAGCTTACAAAGAATTTCCAAAGGTACAACAGTTTATTCCTATAATATATTTTAAAAATAACGATATTTATCTTTAATAACAATGCATAACTTTTCTGCCCGAACCAAACATTTCCTATCCAATCATTTCATTATTGGATAGGAGATATTAAAATTTCCATATTTCAATAATTTTTAATATTTCAATCAATACTTTAATTTAAATATTTCGATCACTTTTCATTCTCAGTTTCATGCACAATTTTTTTTTTTTTTTTTAAATTTACTTATCAAAATTTTCTTATTGAAATCTCGTATAACTAATATGAATATACATATTAACTCAAACAGCATAACATTTAATTGAATGTATTTTTCTTGATTTAAAGTAAATCTTCATTTTATCGTAATTTTTCATTTAAAGCATTTTTCGCACTGAAATGCCAATCTCTAATCTTTTGGAAATCATCTCATCAGTGATTAGAGTGGACGCTTGTATATTGGAATCATGCATCAACAAATATTTCAATATCAAAGATTGTAAGATCTGAAATGTAACAACATAATTTTTCTAAGCTTTATTAATTGCATTTTTTTTTCAATTTTCTTTATAATTTTATTGAGCAGATTTTGCAAAAACAATCTGTTTTTAATTTAAACTTAAATTACGTAAGTTTTTGAAGCTAAATTCGAGGAAAGGTTTTACCAGATAAAAATTTTCTGTGTTCAGAAGCCTCTGACATTCGCCACATGATTCTTTATTCTCTTTCTAATATCCATTCCTGATCTGATTGATATCTAGTTGTTATTTACCCTGTCTAATAGCATCCCAGATTACTTTAAAGGTGTTTCGTTGCTTAGAGAAGGCATGAAAATGTAATCTCAAGGTGATGGAAAGGGTAAAAAGGTCATATCTTTCAGGCCTAATTGCTTTTAGATTTCTTTAACAAAAACATAAAAACATGTTTTTATAGCATAATCTTTGATGCATGTATCATACTTAATCTTCATATTCAGTGAGATCATAAACTTTGAAATTTTAAATAAGATGCATACTGGTATAAAACAAAGAAATAAGAAGCCTTATGTATGACAATATTTTTCATACATTTCTGTTTCTTTCATTCCTAGTTTGAAATTAAAAATCTGTTTTTGATTTGCTTATAATAATCTTAAATGCAAACATAATATATATATATATATATATATATATATATATATATATATATATATATATATATATATATATATATATATATGTTTAGAAAAGTTAAATTCTTCTAATAATTTTTATTGTTTTAATTAAGCCCTTTTATTTAAATTCGCATGTATCATGTTCGTAAGCATGGAATCTTTCGCTCATTTCCTCATCAACTATAGTTCTGAAAGACTGAACAGCTGTTGATTCCCGATGACAAAAAAATAATGTAATGATTTTAGCCCTATAAATCATTAATTAATATATTAATCTAGTTATTATACAATAAATAAATGATATTTAGTATATCTCTCCCTGCTCATATATTTAATAAAATCTAATATTCAAAGTACTAAATTTTCATATAATATTTAAAAATATTTTTTTTAATTTTGTAAATTAAAGATAACAATATACAGAAATAATAATGAAATCATTAAAAAAACTAATTATAATACAATTTAAAGTGAAGTAAAAATAGATTTCGTCTATAATAGGCTATGGAAAATGCATCTAAAATTTAAATTAATCTTTAATTAAATATTTAATTACAATTTTGAAAAAAAAACATTTCTCATTGTGCACTTAGCAGATGTGTACTTAGTACCTAGTTCATATATTTATAAAACATTTAATAACATATATTATTCAAATTACTTTATTTTCATTTATAATTTTTCGTGACATAAATAATAATTCTTTTATTTAATTGTTTAGTACAGAAAAATGTCTTCTAAAGTCCTGAAAAGAAAATTCAGAGAGAAATTCACAGATACTCCAGTCTCTCTAGTGAATAAAAAGATGCCTAAAAATATCTTCGAAGAACTAACTGTTCAAGCGAGAATTAATCCATGAATTATGAACGTCGGTTTGGAATGTTACTTTTGAGAACGACGTGGAAGGAACGCCTTATCACACTCCTTTCGGATTCTGAATGGTCTGAAAGTCGAAAAAGGTACTTTTTGATATACTCTCCACTATTTCAATGCGCTCTAAATTCTTGAAAAGTGATAAAATTATCCTTCCATGTGTAAAAACTTCCAGATGGAAGTCTTTTGAAGCAGAAGAAGAGAGAAAAGTCGTCGAGAAAAAAAAAACTGTTCTAAAATTGTGAATAAAGTTTTGGAAAACTTACTGAAGGTGCTTGGACGATTTTAGTGCCAAATTTATTTAATTTTGCGAAAATGTAAATTTAAGCGTATCCATTTTGTAGAAAAAGATTAACTTTTGCATCTCGTAAATAATTTTTAAAAAAGGGAAAATAGATATTTAGGCAAATATTTTAATATTTAATCAACACAAAATGCATTTTTACAACTTTCTTAGAAAGAAATAACGAGATAAATAATAACTTTTCTAAGAAAAAAGAAAAAAAAAAGTGAATTTACATTAAATTCCATGAACTCATTTTTGAACAACAAACTTTTTTTTTTATTTTCTCGTATTCTCATATAAAAAAAATCGAACTTGAGAATTCCACGAATCTCCATATTTTCAAGCCTCCTGAAAACACAAATTTGGCATTGTGTCTGTCTGTAATTCTGTGATCACGATAACTGAAAACACTTTGACCTAGACGGTAGAAATTTGTTTTATTTTAGATTTCTAACCAAAGTTTGAATGAAATCCATTCACAGGAAATCTGACTTTTCGAGTAGAAATTAACTCGAGAACTGCAAAACGCAAAATCTAGGTAACAAAATAATTGATGCACAGATTTAGTATCAAAAATATAGATACATATCAAATTTTGAGCCAAATGCGTCTAGCAGATGGTCCAGCCGTTGAACGGTTAACCATCTGCTGTTATATTCTTTCACATGCCTATTAACGCAATAACTTACTTAAATCATTGAAATTTAACATGTGGTCTTATCATTAAAACCGTAATTTTTTGCAAAATTTTGGTTTCAACGAATTCACAAAATGTTGCCCAAAACTCATATTTGAATGATAGATTCAGTAAGAGTGTCAGATTTATACCGAAGATTAATATTTGTACTGTTCGTCAGTGAGATGGAAAGAGATAAGATCTTTTTTTTTGCAAAATTTTGGTTCCAACGAATTCACAAAATGTTGCCCAAAACTCATATTTGAATGATAGATTCAGTAAGAGTGTCAGATTTATACCGAAGATTAATATTTGTACTGTTCGTCAGTGAGATGGAAAGAGATAAGATCTTTTTTTTTTTTTGCAAAATTTTGGTTTCAACGAATTCACAAAACGTTGTCCAAAACTCATATTTGAATGATAGATTCAGTAAGAGTGTCAGATTTATACCGAAGATTAATATTTGTACTGTTCGTCAGTGAGATGGAAAGAGATAAGATCTCTTTTTTTTTGCAAAATTTTGGTTTCAACGAATTCACAAAATGTTGTCCAAAACTCATATTTGAATGATAGATTCAGTAAGAGTGTCAGATTTATATCGAAGATTAATATTTGTACTGTTCGTCAGTGAGATGGAAAGAGATAAGATCTCTTTTTTTTTTGCAAAATTTTGGTTTCAACGAATTCACAAAATGTTGTCCAAAACTCATATTTGAATGATAGATTCAGTAAGAGTGTCAGATTTATACCGGAGATTAATATTTGTACTGTTCGTCAGTGAGATGGTAAGAGATAAGATCTTTTTTTTGGGAGAGTATGAGGTCGGGAAGGTTTCTGGCAATCACTCTCTCTAGTTATCCAAAGGTATTTAACCATGCGCTGGAATCCTTAAGCGAAAAAAAAAATGATGAAAAGGCCACAAGATTTAAAATGAATGTAACCTCATCTTAGTTTCATCCTACAGACTTGTTTGAATCTGGATATATGCTTTTTCAAATCTGTCCTTTATTTCATGTCTCTTATTAGTTTTTTAGGTAATAGATCGCGATTGAAATTCTATCGAAGGAAGCAATTTAGAAAAGAAGAAAAAAACTATTTTCTTTCTTTTTTTGACTAATTAGAGCGTTCTTTGTCTAGGTAACCGAAATCCAATATAATTTAGTTACATAATTAAGTTTAATTTAGGTATGTTTTTACTTCTAATTTTTAGATAAAATAGGCTATTTTGTGACAGACCTAATACTTATGAACCGTGGTCAAATGAATATTCTGGTATCTCAGATAGCATCCTCATGTCGAAGTTTTCGTGTCACAATAGTCGAAAAATTTGACTCCAACTTATTTAACGTTATTACAACTCACTTATATGATATTCCTGTTTTTGAATTGGAATTTGAACCTAGAAGTACAAAATCATGACTATGCTAATAATTATAGAAAAAGATGCATGCTTTCATATGCAATCAATAATAACTTGTTAATTATCATTTGTGCATTTGTAATTGATAACAGCAGCAGCTATCCAAGTATCTAGATGCCAGAAAGCATGACTTTGCTATACAGTATTGGAAAAGATTTATAGACATATGTACAAAAAATAATACCATGTTATTATTCGCTTGTGTATTTCTAATTATTATCAGCAGAAGTTAGTCAAATAGCTTTTGCACATCAAAGAATAATTTATAATCATGCAAGTAGAAAAGTTACTTTAAACATTTTTAGTAAAGAATGGGATTCTTATTTAGTAAAAATGGTAATAAATAGCAGATTTCAAATCTTCTTGAACTTGCTTGAATAAATGCCGTAACATTCGCAATCATGATTAATTTGTCAGGATTAATTATGGTACCTTCTTAGGAAAGTACAGTTTAGGTATGTCAATTTCAGTTGGATCTGTGTTAAACACTCTATGCTAGGAGTTAACTGCAAGCTGTTAAGGATGTGTTTTTTATGTAGTTATTTACTTGCGGTTATAAAGAATCCGAGAATAGCTTATGAAAGCAGACAAGAAAGGGAGAAAAACGAATTGGCACCTCGCCAGTCGATGATGCTGATAATGAACTTTCAGTTTATCTGAAGTACTTAAATGAAAAGACTTTTCCTTTTCTATATTCGATGTTTTGTAATATAATTCGGATAAATTTTAAAAGGATTTCATGAAAACTCTTTAAAATATTCATTCACATAGCCTTAATTTATGAATATTGAAAAAATCAGCAACTGTTAGAAATTAGCTTAAATCGCCTTAATGCTAAAATAAAGGATATCATTGAGCAACTCACAAAAAAATCTTAAGATTGTACTTATGAATAAAAAATAGTTTCGAATATACTATATGTATGATATCGTATTTATCAAACTTTTATTTTTACACTAATAAACCATTCTTAAGATAAATGATCATTATTTCTTTCTAAGTAACCATAACCACTTTTACAAAACTTCATTTAATTTGTTTTACGAAAATGTATGCAAAGATATCTGTTTTCGGAGCATTTTTAAGTCATCAGATACTCCAGAACAACGCCAATGTTTCTTTTTAGCGCCATTTCACGCCTGGAAACTGAAACATTTCTGAAAGTTTTCTAAAGTCACGTTTAGCCAAAGCACCCTCTCGTTAAAGAACTGAAATGGTTTTCACGTGCACTTAGACGCTTAGATAGTACTACATAAACAGACATGCACTTTGCCTGAGGGCAGTGCTTAAGTAGTCACGTTTCCTACTGTAACGTGGATTATGACAGCCATTCTATTGTTTCTTTCTGTACCGATTTCCTTCGGTTTCGAAATATTTAATTCGGAAGGTTTCTCCGTTCTACAGTGTTTAGTTACTTTATAGTTCACGAATTTGGAGTTTTCTCAAGCATGATGTGTTTATAAAAGAGAAATAAAAATAATTGGATAAAGAACGAAAATTGTTCATAGATAACTGCTAGAGGATCATCATTTTGTCTATAATTTTCGGCGCTAATGTGATGAAGAAATAATAGAGCTTTAAATATAGTGATTGAATAACATATATATTCTTATTCAAGGAATTCTTCAGCTAATTTTTGTGGTTGTTGTTACTTATGGCACTTAACAAGCCTGTTGACAGATCCGTCAGCAATGTAAGCCGAGTGAGCGTCTCTTGTTCTTTCAGTAGTCCAACTAGGGCCAAGAGTACGACTTATATATATATATATATATATATATATATATATATATATATATATATATATATATATATATATATATATATATATATATATTTAATTCATTTCAACCTTTATTCTTTTTACTAGCCGCATAAGGCGACTAACTGGTTCGCAAAAATTATATCGTTGAGACATAATCTCAAGTTTATGTTTACGTTAAGTTTTCAGACGTAATAATCATGCTACTTCAAAAGGTCTTCCATATATTCTGATTATTATGTACAGTCGTTAAAAAAAAGGAACACTTTTGTTACTTTGTTATTATCGCTATTTCGCAAATGATTTTTAAAAATTCTGTAAAAGCAAGTAACATTTTTTTAAATAAATTTCAACCTTCATTTTTTTACTAGCCGCCTATGTCGGTCAATTGGTTCGCAAATATTATATCGTTTAGATATAATCTCATGTTTATGTTTATCTTAAGTTGTCAGACGTAATAATCATGCTACTTTAAAAGTCTGCCATTTATTCTGATTATTATGTAAAGCAGTCAAAAAAAGAGGAAACACCTTTGTTACTTTGTTATTATCACTATTTCCCAAATGATTTCAAAAAATTCTGTAAAAACAAATAAACTGTAAAACAAAATTCATGTTAAATTAAAATCGTCTAATCTGAAAATAAATTTATTATTTAACTAACTGTGATATTGTAATTGCCGTTGAAGCTTACGCTTTTTCAAGAGTAGATCTAGAAATACAAATAAATTTTATATAGAGTCTCTTATAAAGTGAACTTCGCAAATCAACTACAGGAATTTTATAATAATTAAGAATATTTCTTAAACTATTTGCGATATGAGCACAATTTTTTGAATTCCGCCATTTTTGAATGTCAGGTTTGCTATTATGCAAAAATAATCTTAATATAATTGTTTTCTAATATATATTGTTATAATTCCCTTTTTCCTACATTCACATTTAAAAAGTCATACAAAATATCCAATTTGTGTTATTTTTACTTTTATTTCATGATTTTATGAAATATGATAATTTTCTTTAAATAAATGGAAAAAAAATTTTAAGAGGTATTTCATAGTTTCCGAGATATCATCGAAAGTTCATAAGACTCCTTTAACATTGGAAATGTTATTTTTCAAAATCCTATAACTCTCAAAATTATCACTAGAAATCATAAAATTTTATTGAGGTTAATTTTATGACGACAAATAGATTCAGAGAAAAAAAATTGATAGCCATAATGGAAAAATTTCGAAAAAGTAATTAATTTACCATGTTAATTAATTCAGGTAATTAGTTTGTGTATCTCACCAAACCTGTGCCCTCGAGTGATTTCCAAATTTGTAAAATTACTGTAATAGATAAAAAAGTTCTTTTAATTTCTTAAAAGAGGTGTACTTTTTTTGTTCTTTTTCTTTTAAGACAGTACATAACCTTTCCTAATGGGGACCAATCCTATGACGTCATAGAGGTATTGAAAAGACAATTCCTTGATTTTTCTTTTTTAACATTCGTGATACTGCAAATTCACTTGTATTCGTCTTGAAAAGTGCACATATTTATAAAGAAGGAAAAGCTCTTGATTAAACGAATAGCTACAATAAGAATCTTTCGCGATGATTTTACACTTTAGACTGCCTGAGGAATCCGTGTTTGTTTTCTCGTAGCGTATTTCCTTGTCGTTTCTTTTGATTCCGGACAAAAAAAAAAAAGTGTAGCAAAACTCAACTTAAAAGACAAATATTCTTGCTTAATATTATTGCATAAAAATGCATTTCTTTTAAAACTTTAGAGAATTTTAGGGAACAATTTTAGATAATTACTTGGCACCTGAGATAAATAGACCTCGTTTTTTTAATTTCCACCAAACTCTTTTTAGTCGAAATTTTCTGTTATAATTTTTGGGATTTTTTTTTTCATCTATAAACTATTTTGAGAGTTTTCTTTATAAATAAAGTAACCGAAATATTAACACAGCATTTGTCAGAAAAGCTGAATTTGTCGTTACTGTACAGCAATTCCATCCTTTTCTATAAATGCTATAAGTACAGTTTCCTCTATCTAATTCTATCCGCACATTTCTATATTAATCAGCAAAAAAAAAAAAAAAAAAAAAAAAAAGAAGATGATAATCGTTTGTTCAGGTCTAAATTTAGAACCAAATTTGACGTTATTTGATGACGTGAAATATTATCTATGTTGCCCTACGTGCTTATATAACTGATTAGAAGTGTCAAACATGAAGTTCGTTATTTCGGTGTAATAGAACTCATCACGTATTAATAATGACTGTAATGGATCTGTCATATCATTTAAACTACTTTCAGCGTACGTGAGGTTTGTGATTCCATGATGATTGGCAGGTCAAATTTTAGTATGGAACAAACGTTCTCACTTCGGAGATGGTTTTGGCTATTAACGGCTGTCAGTGGATTAATGGGTATTTAATGACGAAGAGGCTTAATGTGATGTGTTTGATGGCATTAAGTATTAATGAATTTTTGATGCTGTGAATGCGATGGATTTTATTTTTAATATCAGGGAGTTGGTTGAAATGTCGAATGAAATACGAAGATTTTTCTCATTTAAAACTAGTGAGAGTGGTCTCCTTAAACCTTTCTCGCATACACTTTAATAAATGTGTCATGCCAAAGAACGCTTTACGTGATACTGGCGTACAATATTTACGAAATGTTAACTTTTGGCATGAATTTAGTATTTTTACTGAAATCATGAGATACGTGGCGAGTTATTTGGAGATTAATCCCTGAAATTCGTTAATAATATGAAGAAATCAGATTTTTTATAAAGACATGTTTTTTCTCAACCGGTTTAAACAAAAATATTGGCATAAAAATGCACTTGCAGTCACAAATTCTCATGTCAAATGTGATATATTTAAGTCATTGCGTTTACTTATTTCTGAATATACAGTCCGACAAACAGTAAACTTTTAATTGGATCTGGCTCAAATTTGGGTGGGGGGTTTAAGAGGTTAAAACTGTGTACCGAATCTTATCTATCTAGCTCAATTTCTTTTGTAGCTATCGTGTTAATTTATATTCAAATAGCCAGACAGACGATCTTCCTCTGAATGGTTTTAATTTCATATTTTGTAGAAATCTGCAAACTTGATGTAAAGACCATTTGCCAAATTTCAAACGTCTAGCAGAAAGCATTTCTGAATAACTTTGTCATACATGCAGATGGGGTTTTTCAGTGAGGGACATGAAAATCTTGAGTTCAAATTTTTTGACGATTGCTATACTATCTCTATACTACATATACAAGACGGTAAAAAAGTTTTCATGTATCCAACAAAAACTTCAAGATTTGCTCAATATAAGAGTGTTTAAATTGTAATTTCCAGCCATGTAAGACTCATATTTGAAATGATTTCCGTATTATATATAGAGAGATTTAGTGAATTCTATTGCCTCCTCCAAGCAGTAAGATACACTTCATATTACGTTTTTAGGACTGCTCGTATCACTTCGAGCACAAAGGTAAGTTTCAGTCTGAATTCTCGAGTGATTTCCACTGAAAGCAACACTCTATGTATTGAGTTTTAGGACAGAAATATACTAAATACAGAGTGAGTTCTGAAAACAGATCTTCAAGCGGTAAGCAATTTTGACTGAGCACTGGGACCTGAGAGTTGAAAAATGAGGCGCACTGAAATATTGAGTAAGGGGTCCCTGATGTAGATTCCAAATATAGAAACAAAGATTCTCATGAGGTTTCCAAGAAGAAAAGAGCATCTAAATATTCTGTAAGTGGGACTTTCTTCTTCACTTCAAGCAGTGACGTAGTTTCGACTGAAATTATATGTATCCTCCAATGAGAGACGAGGTTTAAAAATTGAGTTTTAAAATTATATATAACATTGAGTGGCGTATTTATGTCATTATATATTATGATATAGCATTTTAAACGTGGTATATTTGTCTGTTTATAGTTCGTATAAAGTACTGAAGAAAAAGAAAAAAAAATTGCAAGAAAAACAATAAGACTGAATGAAAAGAAAGAAATGTAGTAATTTAGCGTAGTTAAGATTATGCTTCGTTCGGGATATTATTGTTTAATAACTTTCATCCAAATTGGTTAGAAAAAAAAATATGCCAGAAAAATATTAATAATACTTTGAGAAATAGTTCGATCTGTGTTCCCAGACATTTTTTTTTCGAATGTATACTGTATTCTTCAAATAAAACTATCCGTAACTGACACTAACAAATATCAAAAAGAATATCAAACAATCAAAAAAATATTTCAATGGCGGAGTACACTATATTTATTTTTTATTCTAACTAGACTAGTTCAAATTCTTTCCATTATTTGTTCAAAATGCAGAATTCTATTTTTAGAAGAAGTTTCGACTTTGAAATATGAATAGTTTTCATTTTGTAAAAGAGAGGAGGACATTTCTCCCAAAGAATAAATTCGATTTTGAAGTGATTTAACTCTTTAAAAGGCCATTTTTTTAATCATATTATGTTAAAATATTTTGAGGCCTGAAATTAGAATAAGAAAAGGGATTCATTTAGCTTATTAGATAAATTTAATTTGATTCATTAATTAATTTGGTAAATTAATAATTAAGTACAAATCAAGACACATCATTTTTTATGAGATAAAGAAGCATCTAAGTTTCTGTCTTTCTAAAAAAATTTATCAGAACTTATGCCAACCTACATAATTTCATGCAAAGATTTAAAAATTTGGAAAACCCTAGAAAGGGTTAAAAAAAGTCGTTATCTGTTCGATCCTTGAATCTGACAGATTACTTTGAATTTTTGAAAGTCAACTTGAACTTTTTGAAATCATTGGCATGACATTTTAGTTTGAACATGTAGTTTTAAACATATTTTACATGAATTCAGATCAATGTCTTCTGATTCTTTAATTAATAATCCCCAAAGTATAAAGAAATTGGTTGTTATATCTTAGTTTATAAATAATAGCTTCAGTTGCATATTTATTGACTAAGAAATGAAAAATATTTCGATAAGAGATGTCTTTCAAATAAGAAGAAAATTTAATAAAGAACAAAATTTACTAGAAAATGTTTCAAAAGATATTAAAATACTTTTTGTTGTTTCAGTCACTGAATATATAGTATTGAAAACGCAAATTATTAAATGATTTATAGAACTTTATTAATGTATATATATATATATATTTAATAATTAAAATATTTTACAAAAATTATATAAAGATAGGAAAAAAGTAAAGCAATATATTTGATATGAATGAAAAAATATTTTACTTTTAGGATGCTGTAAAAGCCTTTTTTTACTGTTATATTTATTGAAGCTGTCACGAAGAAAAGCTAACATTTCACTTCATTTTTCACAACAAAATTAAAATTTCAAATAATCACTCTGAAATACCAAATTCCACCCTTCAAAATGTTGCAAGTTTGGTAACTCAAAGTCATGCGATCTGGCTTGTATTCTTACACACATACTTTCATTTTTATTATTAATATAGGCTCATATCTTTAAAAGATTAATAAGCATAATTAGGAAAACTAATGAAAAATTTTAAAGCAAATTTTTCATAAGAATTTATTTTAATGCATTCGAAATAAAATATTAAATATTAGCCTCAAAAAGTCTTTTTTCAAAGGAACTATTAATTTTCTCTCTCAAGTACTGTGAACCGTGTGCTTGCGTAAACATAATGAACAATAATCACTTAGATTATTTTGCTAAGCAATGTAAATTTTTTTTATCTAGTAAACCTTTTTTATTTCATGAGAAAAAAAAATGCAAGCACGGAAACACTTTCCAAGAGAAGAGATGTTTTCTTAACATAAAAAAAAATATCTACAAATATTTTCTTCAAAACAGCCGCTTTAGAAATCAAGTTGCCGATAAAATCACTCACTGCTTATTTAATTGCTGAAGATTCAGCCATATCATGTAGGAACGCAGCGAAATTGACCGTAGGGATTCTACTTTAGTGCAACAACAATAAAAACGGTACTTATTCCAGCTTCCTTTCAAAGTGGTTCCCATGATAGGGTTATAAAAATCTGTGAAAGCACAGAAGAACTATTTTTTAGGCGTCTTTACTTTGCGATGATGAGCAAGTTGAAATGCTTTCTTTCACGTTAACACTCTGTTCTTTGTTGTTGCTGTTGTTGTTGTGCATAGCAACAGTTGTACTCTTTTATATTAGTCAGTAGAGCTATTTTGCCTCCAAATACTAAACTGTTGATTTATGGCATGCTGTTTATCTCACGTATGCCCGTTTTCTGTAGGGATGTGAATAATTAATGCCAAAAAGTTGATCATAATAGAAAAGAAAGGAAATGGCTTTTTTTCTTGATTTGTTTTAGTAATACAGTAAAACCAAACATGCCCTCGATAAATCTGATGGCTGCAAATCATGAATATTTCATTTTCTAGAATTACCATAATTATCAAAAGGACAAATATGTTTTGAAAAATTCCATACTATTTTCAAGTACCGGGTGCGGTATAAATTCGTGCAAACTTCAAAAAATCATAATAAAAAAAGTAATGCTCGAAAGAAAATTGCGGTTTGCTGGAATATGTATAGAGAGTCTTTGGATTTCGTTATTTCCATTAAAAAATGTATTTAAAAATGACCAATAGATGGGGCTCACACGGTCATACCGAGACGGTTTATGCAAATCAGGAAAACAGAGCACAGTAACATTACGGTACATTTTATTTTAAAGCAAATAGTACTCAACATGACCGCCACCACAAGGTATTAAGCAAGTGAGGCGCGTAACTACGCCTATTACAGCTGCGTGTAACATGTCGGCATCAATGCCACTAACGGCCAATTGAATGGCATATTTCAGTTCCATCAAAGTGACAGGAGAGCCCCGGTAGACACGAGACTTCAGGTATCCCCACAACCAAAAGTCCACTGGAGAAATATCTGGCGACTAGAGGGCCACTCATTCTTACATCCTCTGCTTATCACTCTGTTCTCAGTGAATGTGTCTAGGAGGAACGTCTTAACGGAACTAGCAACGTGGAGTGGGGCACCATCCTACATGGAGGTGACGGAAGATAACGCACGTCTTTGCTGCAACGCAGGCATAACGTGGTTTCGCAAAAGCCTAAGATAGCGTTCTGCAGTGACGGAACAGGTTTTCCAACCGAATACAGGACAACGCTCTTCAAAAAAGAAAGGGCCTAGTATGAAGGATGCAGTGAAACCGCACCAAACAGTCACATGTGGAGAATGTAGTGGTTTGGTCGTGTACGCACGAGGGTTTGATGCTGCCCAGATACGACTGTTTTGCGTATTGACGTCACCATGCAATGAAAAGTAGGTTTCATCTGTCCACATAATGTTCAGTAACCATTGTGAGTCACGTTTCATTTGTGCAAGCACCCATGTTGCAAAGGCTTGTCTTTTCTGGCAACAACTGGTGAAATACCTCTATCTTGTACGGACGCAGCTTCAAGATTTTGTGCAGAATGCGTCAGATCGACCTTTCCGGAATTCCTGTTATTTTACCTGCTTCACGTGCACTGGAACTCCCCTTTGAAATCTCGGCTGTCACATTTCTCATGACCCTTAGGACAACAGGGACGCGGTCAGCGCTGACGGATGGTTTGCCACTTCGTGGACTATCCTCTAATCTTCCCGTTTCCTCAAAACGGCGAACAAAATTCAATATCCCATTCCATGAAATTGGGTTTTTCTTCACCTTAATTCCTTTCAGCGTTTGTAACTGTCACAATGCTTTAGTCGCGAATTCAGCGTTCTTATAGAACAGTTTCACCACTAATACTCAATCCGGTAGCGATAGAATGCTATTAGCGTCGAATAACAGATCCATTTTCAGTTTTATAGCTATACTGATTTCCATAAACAGTCTCGGTATGACGTATATTGGTCATTTTTTAAATACATTTTTTAATGGAAATGACAAAATTCAAAGGCTCTCTGAACATATTCCCGCAAACCACAATTTTTTTCGAGCATTTCTGTTTTTTATTATGATTTTTTGAAGTTTGCACGAATTTATGCCGCACCCAGTATTTTACCTAACATGAAGTTATAATAATATATAATTATCTGAAGAAATCTGGAATTTTTTCACGCACTTCCATTTTTCATTTCATTTTTAAAGTTCATTCAAAATATATGGAAAAAGTGTACACCCATCATACTTACAACTTGCGAACGTAGACTGAATAAACCATACAAAACATAAATTATTCAGCAATTGGTGTCGAAAATGAATCAGAAATGATAATCTGCTTCAAAATTTTCTGGAATATGTGAAGACATGTCCCAGAAAACATTTCATTCATATTTCGTTTAATTTTTTTTACAATTAAATTTTAAAAAGTCACTCTGAAGTTGATGCACATTTCCACATGGGAATGTGCACTTCCCTATTTGAGCTGCAATTTCGGCAACTTTAGGAAAAACAATCTGGCTTGTGTACGCTCATGCACCCACAAAAGCTTTCATTTTTATTACTATATATCTACATCTTTAAAAGATTAATAAACATGGTTAAGAAAACTGATAGAAAATTTAAAAGCAAATTTTGGATGTAAAACTATTTTATTGATATATAAAATAGTTATATCTACATCTTTAAAAGATTAAGATACTATATATCTACATCTTTAAAAGATTAATAAACATGGTTAAGAAAACTGATAGAAAATTTAAAAGCAAATTTTGGATGTAAAACTATTTTATTGATATATAAAATAGTTATATCTACATCTTTAAAAGATTAAGATACTATATATCTACATCTTTAAAAGATTAATAAACATGGTTAAGAAAACTGATAGAAAATTTAAAAGCAAATTTTGGATGTAAAACTATTTTATTGATATATAAAATAGTTATATCTACATCTTTAAAAGATTAAGATACTATATATCTACATCTTTAAAAGATTAATAAACATGGTTAAGAAAACTGATAGAAAATTTAAAAGCAAATTTTGGATGTAAAACTATTTTAATGAATTAAAAACGAAATATGAATTGAAAGCTTCAAAAAGCTTTAAAAATAAGGAAATAATAATTTTCTCACTCAAATACAGTAAACAAAATGCATGAACATCCATAATGAACAATAATTGCTTAAATTGTCTTTTTAAGCGATGTAATTTCTTTTCAAAAATCATTTTATTATTTCACAAGAAAAAAATACAATATGCGAAAGCTCTTTCAATGTGTGCAAATTTTTTTCTTAAGATGAAAAAAATCTACAAAAATTTTCTTCAGAACAACAGCTTTAAAAATCAAGTAGCCTATAAAATCCCTCACCTCTTATTTAATTCTTGAAGATTCAGCCATATCTTGTAGGAATGCAACGAAATTGACTATTAGGACTCTACTTTAGTGTAAAAACAATAAAAACAGTACTTATTCCAGCTTCCTTTCAAAGTGGTTCCCCTGATAGAGTTATAAAATCTGTGAAAGCACAAAAGAACTATTTCCCCAGGGTCCTTACTCCACGATGATGAGTAAGTTGAAAGTTTCCGTGTACACGTAAACACTCTATACTTTATTGTTGTTGTGCATAGCAATACGGTTATAATCTCTTATATTAGTGCAGTGCAGCAATTTTGGCTCCAAAGACTGAACTATCGAGACTGATTTATGGTATGTTGTTTATCTCGCGTTTGGCCGTTTTCTGTTGGGACGTGAATTATTACTGACAAAACGCTTATCATAATAAGAAAGAAAGAAAGAAAATGTGCTTTTTTTTAAAAAAGAAAAACAGAAAAATCAAATTCGCTCTTACTATATCTGATAAATGTGATTATGAATATTAGAGTTTAAAAAACTACTACAATTAAAAACAAATGTCTTGTGATAACTTCCGTACAGTTTTCAAGTGTTTTAGCTGACATAAAGTTATAATATTATACAATTTTCTAAAAAAAAGTGTGGAATTTTTCATGTAATTTTATTATTTATTTTATTTTTATTATTAATTCAAAATATAAGGATAAAAGTGTGCACTCATCATGTTTACAACATCTGAATATAAATTGAATCTAACTTACAACGCATAAATTGTTCAGCAATGGTTATCAAAGATGAATTAGAAATGAAAATTTGTTTCAAAATTTTCTGATACACGTGTTTTTACAAGTTAAATTATCATGTATTTGAAATTTATTAAAACTGCATTTAACTCTGTTCCATATTTTTACTGTAATTTTTGAAAGATTTCATAAATAGCTAATCAGTTTTATTACCCAAATCATGTATTTCATAAAGAGCAATTTATTTTTCTTTATTATGCAGACAACTTTTGTTTTTTCGTGTATGGAGTAAATATTGCCAATCTCGTGATTTTAACGAATATCCACGTTTCAACCCTACAAAAACCATATTAAACTTTTTAGTAAAAAAAAATGCTTTTCAAAAAATACTTTGTTACGAAATATTTCTTGAAAAATATCTGCCAATATTTTGAAGAATACAGTTGCAGAAAATTTTAAAATATTATTAGCAAGAACTGTCAGTTTTTAATTTGACACACTTTATTATTTTTCAAGAAACCTACATACATCATATCAGTTTTTTCGCTTTTTTCAAGCATTCATGAAAAAAATATTCGATTATTTTCATTTGAAAAGCTGTGGAATTACTACCAATGAAATTGTGCATTTTAAAGATTTATTTCAATACGTGAAAAAATATATTAATTGATGGAAATAAGCATACAATTCAGAAACTCTGTAATACCAGAGAAAATTTCATGAAGAAAAACAATTTCAAATTCTGCAGAACAGAATTTGGAAAAGAATTTCAAAAATAAACAAAATTTCCCAAACCTCTAAATTGTTATTTCCGAAATCAAAAGACCGATAAAGTACTGAAGGTTCGAACAAAATCGTAGAAGCAGGATAAAGAAATTGATTAAAAATTAATTTCTTTATTAAATTTTAAGACAAATTTTAATAAATATTAAATTTTGAAAACAAATGAATGAAAGGGAATAGATTCTACTTATTTCGAAATAATATGTCCTATGATATGGCTATGAGCAATTGTTGAAGACCTCTCAGAGATGACGTAAATACATTCTTGTTGTTGCCATGGAAACAAAGGTAAAATCTGTTTATTTGAATAGTACTGATGTTTTATTTACAAAATGGGAATAATGAGAAGGATAAATGGATAATTTCTCTCTAATCTCAAATGTGTCAATAAATAAAAAAATTCTAGAGGATATTGAGGGTGTTAAATACTGTAAAGTGAAAGAAAAGAAGAATTAAATTTTATTATCATCAAGATTGATTTACATATACAGAGTGATCAAGAAATAAGAAGAGGTGTTCGGAACCCTGTAGCGCATTATGTGCTGGACGAAATGTAACAAAATTTGGTCACCATACACTTTATAGTATGCGGTTTCGATTTGACAAAAAAAAAAAAAAAAAAAAAAAAAAGATACCAAAAAACGTTGATAGAGGAAATTTTGGCAGTGCGATCGAAAACTTCGTCATGCAATTTGCATATATGGCTATTTTGTGACACGATATCGAGGATAAAAGTAAGCGTTGCGGGAATTCAAGTCATTCTGCAAGAATTCGCCCGTCGATGGTATGGATGAAAATTCCAGTGCTTTTCGTCATGAATACCGACGATGAAACAGTTTGTAGAGGACCGATGACCATAACTAACTTAAGAAGAATGGTTGAAAGATTTGAAACAATTGAAATTCTTGGTGTGCAACTAGGTCGATATGCTGCGAGCCACCGTTAAAATCTTCATGTACAGCATGCCGTTATTGGAAGATCAAGCTGGTGGTCGCCTTGTGCCAAATTTGTAAATTTCTATAATAAACGTTTTTCATTGATATTTGGTGTGTTGTTATTTATTATTTCCATTGGCAGTTATGTATTCTTTATCCCACATTATGTGCTTGCAGCGCCATAATTTCCCCTATTGGCGTTTTTTGGCACATTTTTTTTTTTTTTTGACAAATCTAAACCGCATACTCTGATGTGTCTGGTGGCCAAATTTTGTTATATTTCGTCCAGCACATAACACGCTACAGGACACTGAACACCTCCTGTTATTTCTTTATCACCCTGTACTTTGAAAAAAAAAACATGTATGCATACTGTGTTTTTTTTTTCGGTTACATGGATTAATTATTGCATGAAGAAGGAATATTACTCTGAGTAGTGAAAACAATTCTAGTACAATGCACAGACAACTAGCGCCATCTGATGGGGAAATCAAATGGCGCTAGTTGTCTGTGCTCCTCATTCTGAAATAGTTACAAATCGTCTGTCGCATGAATTGCCTGCAAACTGTTAGTATCATATGACCTAATTCTTAGGATTCGGTTTAGCGCGCCACCTATTTTCTTGGCATGGGATGTTTGAATATCCCCATAATAAAATAGTGCGCATTATGTTATGTGTTGTTATTTTTAAAGCGGTAACCGGATGTAAAGTTATTTGAATTAAGTATCGTCAAATGAATATAGAAGAAACGACGTATTCTTATTAAATCTGTTCTCAGCATTAATCGCAGCTCAATTTTTGGCAATGTTTTAATGGCATAAAGTGAGCATAAAAAAATCACATTTGGAAGTATTCTCTATTTTAGCAAATAAAAATCTGTTTATAAACCTGTTTTATATAAGTATAAGTTTTTATTTTTATAACTTGCATATATAAAGTAAACAATTTTAGGGACAGGTTAAAAATATCTCTAACTGATGCATTTACGCGAAGACAGTGGTTTGCGGCTTTTAAATCCGCTTTTCCTAATATAATGAGATTTTGCTTTTAAGAATATTTTTTTTAATTCCGAAAATTGAGAAAATAATATTGAATAAAAAATAATATTGAAATCATTAAAAAACTCATTATCATTTAATTCAGAATGAGGTAAAAATTGATTTGAAAGTAATACGCCATAAAAGTAGTGGAAAATGCTTCTAACATTTCATTAATTTTTAATAAAACATCCAATTAAAATTTTGAAAAACCTTTTCTCTTTGAGCGCCTAGTTCATGTATGCCACTATGTCTTAAATGTAAATAAGTAAACGTTCATGTAGTAGTAGAAGTATTTGCATAATAATCTACGTACATGTATTTAGTGTAAGAGTTGTTGCCAATTTAGAGATTTTGAACTTCTTTTTTCGAGTTGTTCTAAAGCATCAGGCAAAATGATAAATAATATTCTGGTTATAAATATTATTTTGTAACCAAACAATCTCATCTAGAAGCAACTCAGATATGAGGATGAGAAGTTTCCGGCATGGTGGATTGTTCTTGTTACCTGAGTGGATACAGAAATGATGTGGGGTCGACTGCCCTCAACCGATGACGGGACTGAGGTCGGTGACGGCACTTAGGACTCAACCTCAGATCCCTCTAATGCTGTCTCGGCTATCCGGTCATTCTGATTCATATGCATGCCACAAGGCGGATCGAAGCAGGCAATATGTGATTATGCAGTCAAACAACGTCCTACCATAGAGAAATCAGATTTTTTTTCATTTGATTTTTCATAAATTTTGTTTAAATACGAATAAATTCCATTCCTTTAAATAACCGCTTTATGCGTGACATAAATATCATCTGTTTAGAAAAATGTAAAAACAAACAAACAACAACAACATTTACAGCCCATTTCTGCATTGCAGATCTAGCAGAATCAAGGGAGTTGCTATGAAATTAACCCTAGGGAATCAATTTCAATGAAGTAACCACAACAAAAAAAAGTTCTTATTTTCCTTTTCCGTGAAAGTAGCTTCTGTGATCGTGATATAAAAACAATAATTAGAAAAATGACAGACAGTCCCCAACGTCCTCGGAGATGATGAGTACGTTCAAAGCTTTTCCAGACGTAAAGTTTGTTGTTGCTGAATCTGTGAAAGCAACTGCAATCAGTGGTATAAACTCAATACTACTGTATTTTTGATAATATTAAAGGTAAAAAAATGATTTATTGTATGTTTGTTTATCTCAGATGGGTTTGTAATGAAAACGCTGGAGAAAAGAAAAATATTTTGTTTTTAGAATTACTGGTGTAAATGCATATATGAGTAAAAACATAAATATACACATATTGCTGTGTAATACTAATGAAAAATATGTATCTAGAGAAGATCGTTTACAAAAATGTTTATGATGTTGGCAGGATTCTATCGATATTGAGCTGATAATTTTTTTAATACTTTAACTTTATGGGAAGTTTAATCAACTTATAAATTTACAGTAAAAGCATTACTTTTTTAATTTCTTTAAAGATTTTGTTTTAAATTGCAGCTACAAATGTATCCCGCTCTTTTTTTATTGTTGCACATATTCTGTTTCGCATCATTATCGCCGTTTCTATAAATGAACATTAAAGCTGAAAGGAAATATCATAGCTATGGATATTTTTAACCATCCAAACGAAACAAAATGGAAATGAAGTAACAAATGAAAATAAACAGTTGGAATCGTCTCTCAGAGATTTTCTTGCATATTCTCTAATAAAGATGTTATTCTAGAGAACGCCGTGCGTAACACTGGCTTACGGTAGTTATGAAATATTTACCTCAGGCTACAATTTAGCATTTGTACTGAATCTATCATGTCATCTCTTGCGATTAATCCCTGGCATATTGTTAAAAGTATCCGCAAATTGAATTTGGGATTTAGACCCGTTTTTCCCAACCACATGAAACAGAAATTTGACTCAGAACTAAACTTGAAATCACAAAAACACCTATCAAATTTGCTATAATTAATTCATCGTATGTTTGAGTTTAGTTAAGTTATATTAAAGTCCCGTTTTAAAGCAACATTAGGGCTATTTTGGGACGGACCTCGTAATTTTAAATAGCGGTCAGCTTATGATGACGAAACCTGAGCTGGCACCCCCTCTCCACACCCCACCAGAGCAATGACGATTGGCCAGGACGTTTAACGTGTACTAGACCCGTTTACACGACGGTTCTTCGGTGGAATAGGGACTCGAACTTGAAAACCTCCTGTTCCGAAGCCGAGACCTTACCACCAGGCTACCGCAACCTCCATTGCGTGTTTGAATCATCGCATTTACATAATTCTGAAAGCGCAGGCCAACAGATAGTCAACCCCTTGTTAGATTTGGCACAAAATTTGTAGGTGTCTCACTATAGATATTAAGTAAGTGCATCAAATTTATCCATTTAACTCTCTTCTTTTTGTAGTTATCGAGTTAACTTATATTTGAACAGCCGGACAGACGGATTACCTCTCAACATATTTTGCTCAAACCTTGATAGAAATCTGCCAATTTTGTGAAATATACCAAATTTCAACCGTCTAGCTCAAAGCGTGTTTGGGTTATCTTTTTAACAGATTGAAAGAAATTCGAAAAATTTGTTTTTCGAATTCAGGGATGTAAAAACAGTGGAGATTTCTCACAATATCGCGTTCGAATTGTTCGACGATTACAATACTTTCTCTGTTCAATATATACGTTAAAACAAAAATAAATTTATTTTTTTTCTTTGAAATTTCGTGCTATGTCCTTGCAAATTGATTTCATTACAATTTTAGGACTATTTTATTGTCAATAATAATAATTGGGCTATTTTATTGTCAATAATAATAATTGGGCTATTTTATTGTCAATAATAATAATAATTATGCTATTTTATTGTCAGTAATAATAATTGGGCTATTTTATTGTCAATAATAATAATTGGGCTATTTTATTGTCAATAATAATAATAATTGGGCTATTTTATTGTCAGTAATAATAATTGGGCTATTTTATTGTCAATAATAATAATTGGGCTATTTTATTGTCAATAATAATAATTGGGCTATTTTATTGTCAATAATAATAATTGGGCTATTTTATTGTCAACAATAATAATTGGGCTATTTTATTGTCAATAATATTTAATTGTCAATTTATTCCCATAATTTTTAAAAATAAAGTTAGGTGTTAGTTTTAGTGCACTACTTGTCACTTGGGAGTTAATATCATATTTCTAAAAAATGGGTTGAATTCCATTTTAAAAATTTATAATTATAGTTCCTGCTTTAGAACATATGATTAATTTTACATTAATAATACTTGTTTTGAAGGAGTCTCATTATTTGCGATGGTGTATTTCTCTATCGTGAAACAAAAATTGAGAGGAGTGTGATTTGCAACCTGCTGTCTCATAACTCAACCGTGATGCCAAAAAAAAATGATATTGATCATATTAATTGCTTTTTGGTAACACATGAGTACAATATATTATTTTTCCTTCTTTGTCACTGTGACCTACGAAAACTGAAGAACAAAAAATATCTATCTGAAACAAATATATGTCGAAACACCACCAAAGAAACAAATAGAAAAACCAATACTTGGGAGTAAATGACCTCCAACAACATCAGCAAATCTTGATTTATTAACACAGTAAAGCGGTTTTAATGGACATTAGAACAAATGTTAAGCTAAACATTTGTTTGTTATTATTAATGATGCTAAAATAATGGATGCCAAGTCAATATATAAAAAAGAATGCAACATTGCTTTTCTTTTGATGAAATGATGGCGATATACTTGATTAAAAGAACCGTTGACCTAAATGTTAAGAAATAAAGCTATAAACCAATATTCTTTTAATGTTGAATAACATTTTGTTTGTTTTTTGTGTTAATGTCATGGACCTTTAATACTTCTTTTAAACTCAACCATATGTTGTTCATTAGCACTTCTAAATACAGGGTGTCTCAAAAACCTTGACCGCGGTTTTTATTCCTTAAATATTGATCCCAGACATATACTGTAAATTACGAAGTTGCTTTAAGAAAAAAGGTGCAAAATGTTATGAAATCGATTAAAATTTTCAGGAGATTAAACTTCAAAAAATACAGAATTTAAATTTTTATACGGACCCCGGGCAAAAAAATTCCCAATGAGTAAAATATGCCTTTAAATAAATGCTGTATACAAATACAAAATTTAAATTTTTATACGGACCCCGTGCAGAAAAATTCCCAATGAGTAAAATGTACCTTTATATAAATGTTGTATACAAATACAAAATTTAAATTTTTATGCGGACCCCGTACAGAAAAATTCCCAAGGAGTAAAATGTGCCTTTAAATAAATGCTGTATACAAATACAAAATTTAAATTTTTATACGGACACCGTACAAAAAAAATTCCCAATGAGTAAACTGTGCCTTTAAATAAATGTTGTATTTTTTAAAGTTTAATCCCCCGAAAATTTTAATAGATTTCATAACATTTTTCACCTTTTTTTACGCAACTTTGTTATTTACAGTATATGTCTATGATCAACATTTAAGGAATAAAAGAAGTGGTCAAAGTTTTGAGACACCCTGTATATCTATGCAAAAGGAAGATAGACATTTTACTTTTTGTATTCGAAATATAAAGAGAGCAAGAATTGCAATAGTCAGTAAATTTGAATTTCCACATTTCTGATCTTTCGGAGTCCGAAAAACATATTTAAAAAAATATATGTGAGTGTCTGTATATGCAGGAAAACGATAATCCCAAAATACACACATGTCCAAAATTAAGGTCACAAACATAAAATCTGAGAAAAATGGAAAACTATTCACTGTGTTGCCACGAAATTTGGCACACAGGTACACTACAATGGAAGAAAGAACATAGACACATAACAACATGGAAACGATTTTAATTGGGAATTGAGAAACAGGGTATATCAAAAAGTGTTACATTATGAATCAGAGATAAAGCATTTATCTGGGGAAAAGCTTGTCTAATATGGAATGTGACCACCGTGCACTGCTATACAGGCTTCACAACGAGCTTTCGTACTGTTTATGAGGGTGTCAATAAATGCTTGGGGCAACAAAGCCCATTCTTCCAAAAGCGCGGCTTTTAACTCTTGGAGGGTATTAGGAGGGGGTTACGCTGTGCAATGGCTCTTCCGAGACCATCCCAAACATGTTCAATAGGATTGTGATCCGGAGACCTCGAGGACCAGTCCATACGTCGAATATCCTCTTCCTCAGGAAAAACATCAACGATCTGGGCTCTGTGTGGACGCGCATTATCGTCCATAAATATGAAGTCCCGTCCAAAAGCACCCCGGAACAACCTCACATAGGCTTCAAGGATCTCATCTCTATAGAGATGTGCATTGACAGTACCCGCATCGAAGACATGCAGTGGTGTACGACCGCCCAACATTATGCCATCCCAGACAAGAATTTCTCTGCCATCAAATCTGTCGATTTCTTTTGCGTAGGAGGGATGATAACGAGCTCCTCGCTCTCTCCAGATGAAGATTCGACGAATGTAACTCTGTGTGGTAAATCTCGACTCATCGCTGAAAAGAACACGCCCCCATTCTTGCTCTGCCCAAGACTGCTGTGTTAGGCCCCACAAGAGCCGGGTTTTTCTGTTGTATGCAGTTAAAGGGACGAACTGAACTGGTCACCGGGCATAAAGGGCCCTCTCTGCTAGACGTTTGTATACTGTTTGTCTGGAAATTCTTATTCCAGACGCAGCAGCAAGGTCAAGAGCAAGTTGAGGAGCCATTGTCAGCCTATGCCGTCGTGCACTTAACGCCAAATAGCGATCCTGTGCAGGCGTCTTTGTTCTGTGACGGCCTTGGCCAGCCTTCCTGGTTACAGTACCACTTGTTTGGAATTGATTCTATAGCCTGGATACCACTTTCGGTAACACTTGTAATCACCGAACCACCTCCGCTTGAGAAGGCCCAACTTCAAGCCTGCCGACGGTTCTCCATCTCAATGAATCGTCTAAACGATTATGAGAACTCATTCTCGCTGGAAACATGTTAATTTTTTGTTTTAATTCAATATTCACAAAATTTCAGACAAAAGTCCCAGATTTCTAAACGGTCTACTTTCAGTAGTTCCTCAAAAACTAATGCTAAATAAAAATTTATCTCACAACAAAGGTTAATATCGTGTTGCTGGTCCTTCACAATATAGAAAATATAATTTGTTTAAATTTTGCTGGTCGTCATTTAGAATTACTTTGAAAAACCTTTTTGTGACCTTAATTTTGGACATGAGTGTACTTAGCGAAAGAATTTCGTTTGTAAGTCTTAACAAAACTATTGTAGATTTCCATCAACAGTTTTTTTTAATCAAATTTTCAATGAAATCCATCTGAGTGAAAATTTTTCCACTTGTCTGTCCGAGTACAATTGGACAGTATTATTACAAAAGGTAAAATAGCAGACAGATAAAGGTGGTATACAGATTTAGTATCTAAAGTAAAAATGTGTATCAAATTTTAAAGTAATGTGTCGAGAAGTTGAACGTATGTCGGCTTTAATTTCACATGCATGTAAACATGAAAGATCGAAATTATTAAATAAAGGAAATTTGGCGTGCGTTTTTTTCTAAAATTGTAGATCTATGTAATTCTTGGTTTTGATCAATCAAAAAAGGTTAGGTTTTTTCAATATAATACATAGCACAAAACTCTGTTGTGAGAGAGATAGAATTCTGAGAACTCCTTGAGGGCACGGCCATGGTCAATCTCCACAAAGTTAGAAAAGAAGAAAACTCTTTTATTAGAATCTATGTGTGGAAATTGAAATTTTAAGGAAATCATTGGCATAGTTTTAGCTTATACTATTTAGTAAGCCGTTAATAAGATACTAATTAATTCAATTCGATTCATTAACCAGTAATGAATCAAAATATAATCAATGATGAAAAAATTATTAGTTAATATCATACGTCTTTCTCGACCTACTGGTTCATCGGGACTCTTGCACACTAAAAGTTTTAATTAAATATTTTGTATATCTTGATCTCTCAATAATTTTTCAGCAAAATTTTTTTAAATATTGATACTTTATACAACTTATAGTACGATAGAAGGCATATGCCGTTTCTGTTCATTGTGCTGTGGATCTCTTTAAAAATCACTATGTATACATGTATGTGCATGAAAATAAAATCCTAATCCAGATGACGCCATAAATAGGTTAAGGCATTTATTATCTACACAAAATATTATAAGAAACAGATAATACTTTCGTACAAACCAAAACTCTCCATTTACTAACTGCTCAGCAATTCTTTGTAACGCTCAATCGAAGTCACTATTTGAGTGACTTTCATATTTTACCCAGATCTCGAGAGAGTTTCTTTTATTAACTGGGGCTGCTCTTTCAGGTCTTAGAGAATGCTACCACAACATTAAGAACTGCAGAAAAATTCGTAAGGTAACTGAGAAGAACGATTTGAATCACTTTCAGAATGGTTTAGTTTATCAAAAGCAGTAAGACTCATTTGCAGAAGAATCACGTTTTTAGTGAAAGAATTAAGAGATAAATCCACTTTTGTGAAAGTGCGACTTCATCATTTCTTTCCACCTTTCTTGACTTTTACTGGAGCATTAATGGTAAGTTCATGATAGAGAAAAAAATAATACGGGAAGACTGGATAGGATACTATTAGAAGTTATAATATGGCAGTCGCAGCTTTTGCCTATTAGACTCTGTTACCTAATTACCACTGTTAAATTACCTAAGCATATTAGTATGTATATGTTATGTGCCATCTTTCAAATGCTAAAATCTATAGTCTTACAACATATATTTTTGATTTTTTTTTACAAATTTGAACCCTTAATTCTGCTGTAGATAATGTTTATATGATTAATATAATATAAAAAAGTTCAATACATCTGTATTATTTAATATATAGGACAAACAGTGGTGGACATTTTTGGCGAAAAATATCATACTTGATTTTACAAAGAGTAAGGTGTAATATGCATGTAAAAAGCTAAGCATATTACCAAATAATGCACTTTAATTGTATAATTATGAAAAAACTGCAGAAATTTGCGTTTTTCTTATGGATCAAATTTTTAAAAATAAGCTTTTTGAAGTCTCAAATTTATAAGGAATTAAACCGACAACATAACACTATGATTATATAATTTAAAAAATTCCAAGATTTTAATCACTTGTACGGAAAATTATCTTAATGAATTATATTATGAATACTTAGCTACCGCCATTGAATTAAATATTTTTCAATGATCTGTTTACAAAGAAAAATAATTTATTGATTATCATAGTCAACTGAAAATTAAATTATAGATATTTTTTTAAATAACAACTTCAACTATACTTCTTTTATTATGACTTCTTCTATTTTGATATTAGAACAGTAATATATGAAAAATCAACGACATCGATTTTTTTCTTTTTAGATTTTAAAACAATATATTTACAAAAAATAAAGGAAGATGTGTGTCTCTCTGTTGATGCTGCATAGAACAGACTGTATGAAACATAGCTGCAGTATTCAGCACAAATATATTTTTAAAGAGGGAGATATGCATCTTGGAAAGAGTTTTCAAAAACTTTTACCAGAATTTCAATTAATTAAAAATTAAATCAGTTTTTGTTGCTTTTCTGAATTGCATCAAAAAGTATTATTGCATAAAATAATTTTTAGGGCATGTTAAATTGAAAAAAAAAAAAGAAATGAATTTTTAATGTTAACCCATTTTTATGGCATTCAATTTTTTATTTTATCAACTTTTAGGCATATTTTTTTATTGTTGTTGTGAACTGCAAATAGTTTTCGCTTAGTTCATCAAATATATGAGCTCAAGTTTTTTATCCCATAGTTAAAAATATTTGTTTTAAACAGAATCTAAAAAGACAAATTTGAATGCTATGTGGAAAAAAAAGGAAAAGACAGACTTGAAAAAAATATAATTCAGATTTATTTATTTTTTTTAATAAAATCGTTTTCGAGTGCATATACTTTTATCCGAAGAATGCTTGTAACAAATTTAGCATTTTTAAATCAAACAACCTGGCACATACAAAAAAAAACTTGATATATTTTTCTTTAAATTTATGTATCACTTATTGTAATATGTGCAGTAGTTTCAAAAATATGATATTTTTAAAATCGGGTCATCATTTGAACTCACCCTGTATAATGCAAGTAAGGTTAAATAAAATGTATATAAATATTCTGCAGAATAAAAATTCGAAAGACATCATGTATTGATTCCACCACTTGCTTATTACAAGTGGTAGACTTGAATTCCAAAATGCTTCTGGAATTTAGTGGTCAAAGTAAAAAAAGAAATATTTATGTGTAGAAGTGCTTATTTTCTTGTGTTTTGAACCTTACAAAAGTTCTTTGTTTTTACCGTGTAGTGAATACTAATATGAAATGGGTAGTAAAAAAACGGCGTGTTTGAATGATATAAAGAAATAGCAGGAAACGAAATATTTATATCTGCAAGGGACCACTATTTCTTCTCTATATATAAATTTTTTTCTGTTTGTGGTTCTTAGACTTTAACCGCGAAATAGTAGTTTTAGAATGAAAGAGAAAATGGCTGGGGAAAAAATGAATAGAAGAAAATAAAAGAATACAGCAAGAATATCAGATACAGGTGGGTAAAAACTTTGACCAGGATATCAGTAATTACTGTGCTAAATTTGTTTTTTAAAACATAGTATGTAAAATTCTATTAAGACACTAAAAAGGAATAATTTAGTTTTACATTAGAATTTATTAGAGTATCTATTCAAATTTTTTTAACATCGAAGTGAAAGTTTTTTTTCTTCAGTTTTTGTAAGTGTAATTACTATGCATTTCTTGGAAAAAAATTCAAAAATATTTTTACAAAATAATTCATTAAATTGTTATCCGGAAATAACGACATCACATGTAATAACTTATTATAACCACACTAATAATTGTATAGGTAATATATTTATTTAAATCATTTTCAAAATAATTCAGCTGGTATTCAAAAAGTCTTAAATTTGAATACACTGGATATACCGAAAATTCCGCACCATTCTCAACTTTTATTTAAAAAAAAACATTTATACATGCAAGTGCTCTGTTCATTTTATAGTATTTGTCGTTTTATTTGAGAATTTTTTTAAAAAACATTTACGTATTTTTTAGTTTTTCTTAAACTTATTTGTGAAAACGTTTTTGAATTTGCGGTTAAAAAATTACGAGACAACTCTAACAATATTGATTATAGGTGGCGCTGCATTACACTTATACGCCGATTTATTAAAAATGGCGCTTCTCAAAGAGAAAGTGCCACGTATGACAGGGTTTATTAAAACAAAATTTAGTATTCGAAAACAACGGAATTATGCATTTTTCTTATGATATGATTAAAAATATTTTAGGTTGGGCTATCAGCTGACCTGTCATATTTTTGACTGATAGCAGTTTTTAGTTATGATATCACAAAACATCCGTCTTGTTACTTTAAAACTGAAAGTTAATTATAGTAATTACATTAAGCCAACTAACTTAATTTTATTTCTTTTGAAAAAGTCTTACGGAACAAATATGTAAAAAATAATAATTGTTTGAACAAACGTTATTAATATCAATATTAAAAAATGTATCATTAAAATTTAGTATTAATAATTAAACATTAATTATCTTTTGAATTCATTATTTTTTTTAATTCAGTCACTTTTTCTAAACTAATTTGTCAAGCAATTAATCTAAGCTTAGAAAATAAAAAAAATCGAAATAAAACAATTTCTGGCTAAGAAATTAATTTCAAAATATGTGTTAAAATGGAAGAACTATTTAATTTTTTTAAAGATTTGAATCAAAATTTATATTAGAAAACCTAGTTTATATCAAAGAAATGCTTCATTGGAAATTTATGTCTGAAATTTCTTTCATTTGCATTTCTTTAAGACTTTAAAATTAAACCTGACGCTTTTGAAAGCCTTTTTATACAACAATGGCTTAGCGTAATTCCATGTGACATCAGGGCTTACTTGAAAAACCCAGTAAAAAGTAAAAGAAAATTTAGTAGAAAGGCAGAAAACTTAATGCTAGAAAGCTATAAAGTTCATGAAGAAAACGAATGCATTAATTTGAAAAGTTCCGAGTTCAAGAAACTTTTGTTTTCAGATAAGTTTCTGTTGTATTGAAATAATAGAATGTAAGTTTTATATTAATAAATACTAATAAAAATTTAATAATAAGTTTTAAAAATGCAGATTGTTCTAAAGAATAGGAATATTATAATTATATCTTACTCTTTATTTTTTTAATATTTATTTTCTTGTTATGAATATTATGGATCTTTAAATAGATTTTTTTTGTTGAATTCACCAGTAGGTGGAACCACAAGAATCAAAAAAAAAAAAAAAATACTTAATCAATTATCCTGTAACTTACATTTCTGAAAATTTTATAATAAGGCGTTGTCATCGAGAAAAGAAGAATATTAAAATATTCAAAGTTTAGGATGCCAGGAAGTGGTTGAAAAGTTGTTGACAAAATTTTCTCTATACTTACAAAAAATGATGTTAAGGTAAGTAAACGTTTCAAAAATTATTTCCTTAGACACATTTTTATTAATATACTAAATTTGTTTAAGAGAGAATTCAATTTTTCTACTTTATTGTTAAGGTAAGTAAACGTTTCAAAAATTATTTCCTTAGACACATTTTTATTAATATACTAAATTTGTTTAAGAGAGAATTCAATTTTTCTACTTTATTTTAATCTATAGAACATTTGCATAAATGTTTGGGAATTTAGTAAACTTTTTTTTTCTCTTACCAGATTGCGAAAATCGTGTGGAATTGACTGTTAAATTAAATTAATTGATCAAACTCGTATTTCAATAAAAGAAAAACATTAAAATATTATATCGCAATTCAGTATAGAAAAGTGATTAAAATTTAAAAAAAAATCTATTGCGAATTTTCATTTTTATAGAAGCAAAACAAATATAAACGTAAAACAAGTTAAATAGTTAAATGAATATATAGAACCTCGAAAAGAGGATGAGATACTACCCGCATGATGGTTGAATCTCGCCACCCTGGTGGGTACATAAATAGGTGGGGGATCTGGCTCCTCCCATCGATGACGGAACGTGGTTCCTTTGGGAAGGGTTGTACCGTGGTCGGTGATGGCCCTTAGGACTCAACCACAGTTACCGCCAATGTTGCTGTTGCGGCGGTCCGGTTATTCACTTTTCTTTATCTGTGTGCCTTCGGGCGGGTCGGAGAATCAGTTATATGACTTACTTGAACAATTAGACTGGAGCAGTAAATTCATTCAGAACAAGAGTCTGAGTGGAGTTTGTGAAAAATTTAATAGCCATTTTTTCGACAAGATCTCATACCAGATTTCATTTACCTAATTCAAATCGGTTTTGAGTGACCGTATCCACAGACCTTCAGACATAATTGGAAAAATTGGTTATTCCAACTCTGGAAGGCCGGATTCATATAGATTCGGTAAAATCTGGGGTTTGAATTTTGTATTGACTTTTACTCTGTATTGTAATTTTGTATTGTACTTTCTTTCTGTATACTTCATATACCAGAAAGTAATTTTTTTTTCGTACAAGGAAATCTAGCATCTAAAAATTCATTAATATCTCGAGACTGATTTTTTTTCGCTGAATACAATAGTTTTTCTTCAAATACTTTGTATGCAGGAAAGCAACAGAAAAAAATAGATGCTTTTTATATTTAAAACTGAAACTACAAAGGGGATCTTCGTTTTTTTATATGGTCTCTTCAAAACCTTTAGGGACTTCACTACAATAGTAGAGAAGATATAAACAGTTTTCTTGCAGAGTCAGTGAGAATTTCAAAGACTGTATTGACTTGTTTATCGAAAATAGTTGAAGTAAAATTGTTGTAGGGTCACGTTTGCTGAGGGCCAACTGAAGAAAGATATATTGATATGCTCAAAGGGTACTTTGTTACTGTTGTTTTGTCTGAAATATCTTGACTTTAACCGTGGAGTGAATGGGAATGTGAGGAAAAAGAGAAGCAACTGAAAAAATATAAACAGGAGTTTTCAGGAGACTACAAAACGTGGTGCAGAATATAAAAATATGTGTGATAAATTCCGGTTTTTGAAGTTATATCTTCATCTTAAGTAAATTTAAGAAGCATTTCATCATCCAAATCAATGAATGCAACTAATAATTTGATATTAAAAGGCGTAATGATGCCTTCTAAAAGCATATAATTATTTGTAGAAAAAGTGCACCTTTTTTGAACACTGAGTTGTTTGACTTACATAAATATATGTATTGAATTTCAGATAAATCTGAAAAAAAAATCTGATGTCAAAAGAAACAATAACAATGTTTGTAGAAGCAATTTATTAAATCTTAAATGCGATCAAAAATATTTGGAAAGTATAATATTGTAGGTCAGGTTTTATATCTTAACAATTGGAATTGAATTGTTATGGAATTGTGATACATTACATCAATTATTATTATTTCGGTTTCATTAACTTGAACTGTAAATTTGTATTATATTTCTTTTTGTCATGGGCTTTCATTATGTCTCATAATATAAACATAACAGTTATTTAAATTTTAAAGAACTGTTATGTTTATATTAAAGTTTAAAATACAGACTGTAAAATCAGTAGATAACTAGCTGGAGTGTCTTCTCAAAACTTTCTCGCATACTTGTTAATAAATACCGAGAGCGCCTTGCATGGCATTGGCGTACAAAAGTTATTAAATGTTAGCCTTTGGAGTGCATTTAGCAATTTTACTGAATCGATCGTGCCATCCTTGGCAAGTTATTTGGCAATTAATACCTGGTATGCGGTTAATACAAAAGTATCCAAAAATCGAATATGGGATTTTAGGTGTGTTTTTCCCAATTATCTAAAACATAAATTTGGCAGAAAACTACACTTGTAGTCACAAATTTGAATACCAAATTTAATATATTTAACTCAATGCGTCTTTGAATAAAAATGGCGCTTACATATTTCTGAAAATACGGGCCCAATCCCTTGCTAAATATGGTTCAAAATTTGGAAAGTGTCTATATTATAGATGAAAATTCCGTATATCAATTTTTTTCTAACCAGCTTCCTTTGTTTTGTAATTATCGTGTTAAATTATATTCAAACAGTTAGACAGACGGACTTCCTCTGAATGGATTTTGCTCAACATTTGATAGAAATCTGCAAATTTGGTGTAAAGACTGTATGCCAAATTTAATCCATCAAATCCATGAAGTTTTTTAGTTATCTTTGTCGCAGACAGACGGACAGTTTCCAAAAATGTATTTTTCGAACTTAGGGAGGTCTAAAATGTGGAAATTCGTGAAAATTTTGGAATGCGAATTTTTATTTTGATTATTCTACTTTCTCTATACTAGTATACGAAAAATTAAAAATGTATACGAGTGTGCGTAATTACTCATTTGATAATGATTTGATTGAAATAACACAGAATAAGCGATAGGGAAAAAGAGTTGCTGAATTTTAATTAGCAATTCAAAAACATTTAAATCAACACACACTTCAACGAAAACAAAATTAGTTGCTCAGAAAATATTGTTTGCTCCCGATTCTCTTTCTAACGTTGATAAACGTATAAGGGGTCATAGTAGCTGTTTCTGAGGGGGGGATTCAATTTTTTTAAGTCTTTGATGCTGGGAAGTATCTAGAGATAGAATAGGGAGAATGTGAAGGCCACCAAAGTGGTCTATCAATCCACAAATCTGAGAATGCTTCATTAAAAAAAAACTAGGGATGACGAATCATTTTACGAGCGGTTATTACGTAACCAATATCAAAAAGTCACAAATACCAGTGATCAATACTTTTCAAAGACGGGTGTGATTCAAATCCTTGATACGATCTTACTGGTGGTATTTCGATTACAGGTCTTGCATCACGATATTAAGTAAGAATCGATACTGTCTGTGAATGGGTTGAAAAGTGAACGAACCGGTTATTCTTGGAATCATCGTATCATTGAATTGCATATCACTGCTCCACTTCATGGGAGTGACCTTGACTCGCCGATATTCGCATTTGATGATGCACTATTCCATAAAGATTATTTTTAATGGCTTGTGACATAACTGCATATATTCTGGTTACTGCTGGCGCCACCTATTGGTAGTATATAGAACTAAAGTAAACATTTTAAAGAAATGACATATATTTTTAATTCAAATTTTTCAGAAAATTGTTTACTCCAATAAAGAAAAATAAATAGTTTTGAAAAAAAATCAAATTTAAGAAGTAAGCTGAAATAGATAAATTAATTCAATCGCACGGTGCTTAAATTAGTAAATTAAGTATTAATTATAATGAGTAAATTTTATATTTAATACTAATTAATAATTTTTAATTAATAATATGATTGAAATAACAGATATTTGGAACCGATATTGAAAAATAACAATAACAAAATTATTTGTTATTAAAAAAATCATGGATTATGCATCTCTCTAAAAAAAAAAAAACGGCAGCGCTACCTAGAGGCAAACCATATCCGCTCTCTTGAAATTGTTTTAATCATATTTTAATTAATTGCTCGGTTCATTAAATCCATGTAAGCCTCTATAGAGTGGCCTCTGAACTATTCTTAGAAATTTCGCATCCCATGACAACAGAGCTTACCTAACTTACTAACTTACCTTAAGAGAACTTACCTGTTTTTCACTGCATGATGCTGTCTCGTCTATACAGTAACAAGCATTCCTGTTGCGAAACGTAAATATGAGGGAAATTGAAATTTATTGAAATAAAGATTATACAGATATATATCTCCATTCTAAATATTTGGAAACTTATGTTTCAATTTAATTTTATTATCTTGGTCAATAATTAGGGTCACCTCATAATTCAATTGCTAAAAAAATGAAAAAAATCGAAATAGAAAATGGAAATTTCATGACAAAAGAATATTTTTGACAGGTACTTGTTCAAATCGCATATTATTATATCTACCGTATAAATTCTCCCAAATTTCTATTCAGCTTTAAATATTGCAACTCTATGCTGTTTTTTTTTTTTTTTTTGCGTGTGTGTTTATATGAATTGAGTATTTTGAGATATCATTCATAAGAAATGTTTATAAGATTCTTAATAATATCTTATCATAATCTTAACTGCTCATCTCCTTAAGAAATTCAATCGATATAATCTTACAATAAATAATTCACTCTCATTCACTCAAAGAACTTGGATTCCCTTTTAATACGTTCTCAATTCATCTCAAAGTAGTTTATTTACTTCATGATTGTTTTAAATTATTACTTCTGGAGGGAAACGGAAACAATGAAGTTTTTTTTTTTTTTTTTTTCTTGTCCTTAATGCTCGAGAGAGTTTTCTATGTAACCGCTATTTTTCGATTTCCCAGATGGCGCTGCAAAAGTTGTTCAGAAGAAATGGATATATTTCTTGTTAAATGTCAACTCATCTACTACATGCCGTGCCTAAATTTTCCATTTGCATTACTTTTTGAATTATATTTTTGATGTAAACAGAAAAGTAAGATGGAGTAATCTTAAAAACTTAATAGTTATGGAAGTTTTCCATATTAATATATACTTTTCAAGTCCCAGGAGAACATCATTGGCCAAATGAGGAATTAATCATTCCTTGAATGGCAACTGGAATGGTATTCTGAATTGATTTGTTAGTCAAAGGATGTGAGGATTGAATTTTAGATACACCATGTCGAAATGGAAAAAGACATATTCATATGTAAGAGGGATTCATTTTTATTTTCTATATCTTTCGAAGTTTCTTGAGTTTAATTGCTGTGCCAATTGGGAACTCTCCCAAGACGGAAAATGAATAAAAAATAAGAAAAATGTTAAAAACGATATAAAAATACAGAGTAGGCTAGTTTTTATTCATAGCATTTATATTTCCTAAAATATAAATGAAATAAATTAGTTTTGGAACAACTTGACAGTTGCAGTTTATTGTAATACTGAAAATCCATTTTAACTATAATTCATTCGACATAATCTAAAAAAGTGGTATAGATTTTTCTACTTTAATCGAATAGCACATTCTACTCTATATATTTCCCATATACTTGCAGAATATTTACCATGATTCGCAAATGTAGCAAATTTTACATTTGTGCAAGAATAACGGTCTTTTTTCTCCAAATAAATAATCTGGTTGTGCTTCAGTCAATTGACTGATCATTGTGATCTAATATGAGATGACTATATGGGTTGATTATAAGAACAAAATGAAATTAATTATTCCACAAATGATTAAGACAACCTATAGATTTTAACTTACAATTACATAAAAAGTGAGAAAGAACATTTTCCTCCCTCTCACAATTAGAAGATATTTAAATTGTTCTATTGCTCGTTATCAAAAGATAAAAATAATTTCATCTTTAAAGGACAAAATACTGTGGGGAATTGCATATAAGCCAGTAACAGCGCTTCTACCCCAACACCTGTTTTGGTATAATCGGTTACTTACTGGGCTGCTAACCAAAAGGTCTCAGGTTCTATCCTCCCGCGTCTCATACCGCTAAATTGGTAACCTCGGACGCTGAACCTTCATCCTTCATACAGCTGCTGTGGCGCCATCTACCCGCAACTAAAGTCGTCAGACTCACGTGACGCAGCAAATTAAAGTCGTCAGGCTCACGTGACGCAGCAACCCATAAAGCCATCAGACACACTTGGCCCATCAGCACCCACACACGCTCGCCATAACGCTTGGCGCTATTCAAACTGGGTGCAGGCCCAATAAGACAACAGCTACTAATAATAATAACTCAATACATCACCACTCAACATCCGCATCGTTCGTCTCCCCTTCGACTCACTGGAGGGAGAGTAGTGGTGAATTGCATATAAGCTAGTAACAGCGCTTCTACCAGAACAGCTGTTTTGGTATAATCGGTTAGTTACTGGACTGCTAACCAAAAGGTCCCAGGTTCTATCCTCCCGCGTCTCTTACCTCTAAAATACTATCATATATATTTTGCAGCAAACATGCATTTTTACATTTGCGATACACGTTTCTTAATCTTTATATGATTTTAAAAATTTATGCAATATCTGTAACTTTATTAAATTAATTTCAAATATGACTGTCTACTTTTTATTCTGAATAAAAAGGGGAACATTGTGTGATCTAGAGTTATCAAATCTAGAAGAATAAAAGGAATTAAAAGTAATTTTTAAAAAATTCTATTTAAAATTATTAAAAATTAAGCAAAATGTTGGTATTTTTTTAGTTTAGTTTACTTACATTAACGTCCCGTTTTAAAGCAAACTATTACTATTATGAAAAGAATATCAGAATTTTGAACCACGGTCAAATGATGAGGACGACACCTGAGCTGTCACCTCCCTTCCCAAATTTCCACATCATACCAGTCGGAGGACGTTTGGACCGACAGATTTAACGTGCACCAGACCCGCTTACACGACAGTTCTGCGGTAGAATCGGACCTCGAACTTGAAATTTTCCCATACCGAAATCGAGATCTTGCCACCGCGACCTCCTTGGTATTTTTTAATTATAAATTTTATTTCTAAATCTTAAAAAGTTTTTTTACAAATGCTAATATCGAAAATGTTTTTTCAGTAACACCAAATGAGCTGCTGACTAATTTTTTCTCTCTAATTTCCATACAATCTTTATTTAAGTTGATCTTCAAACATTTATCTTGAACATTATTATCTTTCTGAAGCAGTACCACCATGTTATGATTTTAATTATGACATATTTTGAAATTGAATAAATATATTTCGAATATTCAACACCGGGAGATTGAGACATTCGAAGACAATGCTTCAATTTCCAATTTCACTATTGTAGATATCACTTTGCAGCGGCCAAACAGGCGATAAATGACTGTTTGTTTCGCCAACTGGCAATAAGCGTCAATCATACCTTTGGAGATGAACTTTGCTCTCCAACGGATACGAGTAACTCACTTCCTGCCTTCGCCAACTGGCTTAGAACTTCAGCCTCGTGCTGGTCGATGGAATTACGGCCAATGTATCATATTCTATATTTGTTAATTTCATTTGTTATTTACATGGCTGGCAGTTTTCATTAAGTAAAAATGTTTTAATACTTTAATTTAAAGTAAATTTGGAAATGCGTGTTAAACGACGCACCAAAACTTCTAAAGTTTTAGAATTCTTCATAAAAACTTGTTCTTATTAAAGATGCAAGCATTTGCTTGAAAAATCTTGATTTACTCATCCTTATGTATGTGATGTACGTCATTAGGCAATAAAGTGAATCATTAATTGAAACACATCTTTAATTTTCTTCTTCAATCATTCAAAAACAATCATCTTCAAAATGATTTTAAAAAGCTTTACAGATTCACAACAATCATAGTAACATTCCATTTTAAAGCAACACTTGGGGAATTTCGAGGAGACCTCATAAATTTGAACCACGGACAGAAGACGAGAACAACAATTGAGCTGGCAGCAATTCTTCAAATCTCAGCACCGCACCAGCTGGAGTACATTTAGCTTAATGGATTTAACACGCTCCTGGCTCGCTTACACGGTAGCTTTTGAATGGAATCGCGCCCCAACTTGAAACTCTTCCACCTCGATACAGGGATCTTTCCATCAGGTCAACATAACACTGCTACGTTGATGATCCTGCGAAGTGTACTTATAGTATCAACGCAGATGATAAAAAAAAAGGTACTGGAAACAGATTTTAACTTTTCATGTTGTCAAGAAGGAATTTTCCCAGTAAAAGAATCGACCAGACATTTCTTTGAGATTTGTGATTTTTTCATGATGCACAAAACAATGATATATAATCATATTTGAAGTAATTAGACTAAGAAGTGTAAGAAATAACTAAAGTCAACACACTTTAGATAGAAAATAACATAGCTTATATATTTGAATTTAAGTGAGAAAATTAATTTTAAAGTCGATTAAAGTTAGTTTACAAATATATACAAAAGAAAAACAAATTTAAATAAATATAAAAAAGAATTGAAATATCCTCATGAAAGAGGTATTATATAAAGACCATCTTATAAAAGTAAAAACAAACTGCAGAAAAAAAACCAAAAAATATCTATAAAAAAGATGTTTTGATTACTTTTGAAAATCGTGTCACAAATTGATATCGCAGTGCTTCAACTGATCTTTATTATTTTTGAAAGTGACATTCTCATTTTATTAGCTTCTTTTGAGTTTTTAGGAGAAAAAAGGAGTAAAAAAAAGAGCACAGAAATAATAATAAACAACTGAAAACATTTCAAACTTTATTCCAGAGGAATTCTTTGTGAAATGTTAGATAGCTGTCAAATAATATTATCAGTTAGTGGCACTAATAAATGTCACAAAAGAGTAAAATCACTACATGAAATAAAATAAATCGAATGGTCATATGTAATTTTGTTGATTTCTAGGTATGCAGTTTTCAAATATGTAGTTTTCTGCTTCTTTTTATTACGAAAAAAATCGAAATATTACCAATTTTGGTTTGAGCTTCAGAGTTTTATTAAACTGTATTCAAGAGGATTGGAATAAGTTTCATTATCATTTTGACTTGTTTAAAAAGGAAGACTTCGAATCGGAAATTATATAGGGATTGTCTCATTCTCTGGTATTTTCGAATCGCTAGAATATCTGGGAACAGAATGTAATTATGAATTTTTGGACATTGTTTCAAAATAGAGATTTTAATAAAGTAGCAGTCAAATATTTATGAACTGAAAATTTGTATTTATTAAAATTTGATTAAGATATTTTCATGTTGTTGATTCTAGTCGTAAAGGCTAATTTCCAAATCGTTAGAGATAAATAGATGTAGGGTCGTGTTCCCAATCGAAAGAAGACTTCATGTTTGCCTTTTCCATATTTTAATAGACGAACACAGGACTACACGAACATTAAGCAAAAGAACAAAAGTATAGGATTGGTTGCAGTTTAGGCAAATATAGAATGGCTGTTATCATTCAACTCCGACGATCACACTCTTCCACTCCAAGCGTCTCCTTTCTGCCGTTTGCATCACTTCTCCGTCTAGTCGGAACACTACTGCCATCTACAGGCGACGGAGAGAGAATACCATAGGGGCTCATACTACATAGATAGTTCTTGTTTAGAATGTGTGTTCTTCAATCACTGAAGGCAGTTCTAAAAGATTAAAAAAGAATCCAAATTTTTATACATTTCTCTGGTTCTATCAATTATATTAAATAATAATAAAAAAAATGGAACATTGATGTGTTACTCTCTCTCTCTCTCTCTCTCTCACCCACACACACACAATCTGAATCTTCTACGATCAGAACTGAAAAAAGAAAGACCCAGTTATAAAGATTTGAATATTAGTGATTTAGACCAATTAGTAAACTTCTCAAAGAAATGGAGTTATTTCATTTAATGACCCTTGAAGGGAGCATTGGAAGAATCTAAGATATTGATACTTAAGACTTCATAAGTCAGTAAGTTTGTTTGTAATACGAATGCATTCATATGGATTTAAAGAAAACATATATTGAAATCAAATATCACATTCCTTAGTTTTAATATTTTGCAATTGAAAGCAATAATTAGTAGAAAGCAGATTTATTGATATACTAAATTAAAATTTTGCCTTCAGAGGTGTAATGAAAATGAAGTATGCATTTTATTTGTTAATTTCAAATGCTGTTCTCAGAAACTTGTGACATTTTCAAAGACTTTGTAGATGGTTTAGGTTATAAAATATACACGATTGGGAAACCTTACGAAAGCAAGTTGTTTATAAATTTGCTTCAAGTAATATATAAGAAAATAATTAGACACTCAGAATGTGTTGTGTGTAGCTATATCAATAATTTTTCATGTTCTTGTGATTATTTTGTAATGCCCTGATCTAGACTGATCAAATAACGAAGCAGAATTTCCAGACAATTCTTCATTTTACAGCCCTATATATACAAAGAACAACTTGTTCTAATCTTTGTTAAATAAATAGTTATTTACACCGGTAGTAGGAGATACAAAAGGTCAAAATCGAAGGGTTTCTTGAAACTCAGTTGGTTCACTGACTCCGAACTCGTGGGCGTAGTCCAACAGTCTCCTGCAATTCGTTTCTTCTTTCCTCATAAAAAAAAATATCCGCGCTTTATTTCGGCGGCAATCTCCGCCTCTTAATTTACATTAGTCATTTGAGCTCTCTTTCGGCCAATCGGGGTTCAGCAATATGCTCTCTCAGCGGCGCCAGTGGGTCGTGGGAAGGTCCTTTCACAAAGAGAAACATCTAGCATCCAGATGTTTGCACACCCCTTTCTCTTTGAAGGTACTATCAATACCTCTTGGACGAGGCATTCCACATGTGGTCTTTCATTGCAGCCACTAATGAGCAAATGCGAGACCACCCAGGTGTAAAGATCCACCATCTGGCTATCTCGAGGCGTTTAGTAAGTAACAGCGACGACACAACTGGCTGTATATGTCTTACCAGTACTGGGAAACGGACAATGTTACAATTTTCATATAGAAGAAGAAAAATATGCTTTGCAATAGGAAAAAAACCCCTCTACTAGGAGTTATTAATAAAAATCAACAATCAACATGTTCGAGGTTCTTTTGGATGCAAAATGGCATGAATAATGGTGCAGTACCGAAATTTATAAGATACATTAGCATGTGTGAATCCTATATAGACTTTTTTTTTTCAATATTTCAGTTCATATTCTTTACAAATTAAAGAAATAGCTTCTGTGTAAGAAAAAATTGTTCGAAATTTTTTCCGGATGATTTTGAAATCAGAAAATGGGACATGCTAGTAAAATAACTAAAAATAAAATAAAAAATATATACAAAATATGCAAATAATAATAAAAAAAAATTACTAAAAGTAACTATTTTTAAAAGGTTAGTGCAAAATATATGCCTATTCAGTAGTCAAAGGAATAATGTATTATAGAAGAAAACTCTTGAAGTTATCTCCCCTAAATTTTTACGTATATTCTCTAATAAATATATTTGTATATTAATAATTGAATGCCATTTGCGAACAATAATTATAAAACCACATGCAATCACGTGACCTTCAGAAATGTTTCCGTAATTAATCTAGGAGTGCGGCTAATACACAGGTATCAAAAAAAGAATTGCATTTTAGATGCCTTTTTTCCGAAGGATTGAAACCAGATTTTGACACAAAATTACAACTATTATCATATCGCATAAATAATTTCATATATTTAATTCCTTACGTTTTTGAGCTATCGCGTTTATATGCTCATGAAAGTAACGACATACATACTATCAAATCCTTGACGGTTAAAGTTCTAAATTTGAGGGATATATATATATATATATATATATATATATATATATATATATATATATATATATATATATATATATATATATATATATTAAATTAAAATAGTTTAGATTATTACATTTTATTTGACGAACTCGTTGCATTCTGTAACTATCATATAAACTTACAATCAAACAGAAAGCCAGACAAAGACAGACCTCCTTTAAAGGAATTTCGTTCAAACTTTGAAAGTCTACGAAGTTTGTTTAGAGATCATATAATAAATTCCGTCTGTCTAGCTTAAAAATCTTTTGAGCTATCGTGTTCTAATTCCAAAAATATGTGTTTAGAACTGAGGGAAAAATGTGGGGGATTTCTAAAACATAGAATATTTATCAGAATCTCGAATCCGAGGGGTTTTTTTTCTTTTGACGATTACAATATTTTCTTATTGTATACTTCGTGTACGAAAAAGTAGAAAGATCAATTCATGTTGTCATAGTGTGCGCAAGACGACAAAAGTCGGGTAAATTGCTAACAAGGAAGCAAAACTGCTTAGTTCCTTTTATTTATACATAATGAGTAATTAATGTACCTAGTGAGTGGATAGATGAAATTAAATACAATGCTAAAATATGTCTCTTTCTGTGCTAAAAAAAGGATTAGTTTTCTTTTTTTGCTATATATCAATAATTGTTTAGTTATTATTAAAATAATATGACACTGGAAATGCATGATGTCGTGATTTTTATTGATGCATTTTGTTTCCCATTCCTTTTCTTTTAAGGATACATCTTTTCAGTTAATAACACAATTTTTGTTTAACCCTTTCTAGGGCCGTGGGAAGTATGCTTCCCACCAAATTTATGAATCTTTGTATGAAATTATGTAGGTTGGTATAAGTTCTGACAAATTTTTTTTAGTAATTCAGAAACTTAGATGCTTCAGTTCTTTATCTCACACAAAATGATGTGTCTTGATTTGTTACTTAACTATTAATTAACCAAATTAATCAAATTAAATTTGTCTAATAAGCTAAATGAATCCCTTTTCTTATTCTAATTTAAAGTCTAAAAATATTTTAACATAATATGACTAGAAAAAAGTGGCCCTTTAAAGGGTTAAAAAATGTTTCAAAATTGTATCGATGTCTATTACGAATACGCTCATGTTTATTATCAATAAAAGTACATTTAGTATTAGTTTTTAATGTATAAGTTGTATTATCACTAAAATGCTACTTGGGACAAACTTGATGTTTTACATCAATGTTTAAAATGCTGTATAAAAAAATTCGGAAACCGAATTTTAAACGCAGTGGCTTTTTAGTTATTCAATATTCACTAAAAACTATTTTAGGATTTTAATTAAATTTTTGTTAAGTTTTATTTAAAAAACTAACTTTTTTTAATTCAGTAACTGGAGTTTCCTATTTCACAAAATTTTTTTACACCAATAACAAATTCAAAATTAAGGTGCGTTTTTTTAATTATCGATTTTATTTTTACGGTATATTTTCTTTATTTTAAATTGAGGGCATTACTTGTATGTGCTTTGATTACTTGATTCGCCCTCAGGCATGTTGCGACAATACTAAAAGTATTTTTTTGCAATATGCACAACAATTAAATTTTTTTAAAATTAAATATAATTAAATGCTTCAAACTGTTTCAGAACGATTGATTCAATAAAAGTAAATTTAAAACGCAAATCAATATATATATATATATATATATATATACATTGCTGAAAATAACCCATTATAATAGACCGAATTTTCCCATGTTTCTTACAAATGCTGAATTTTGATATTTTGCAAATACTTCTGCTGCAGTTAATATTGTGTTTCATGTATTGAATGTACGGATTCTTGACTCAAAATTTGAATATTTCCTCGAATTTTTATAACATATCAGATTATTAGGTGAACAGGTATTTACGAATCGATATTTGAGAGATATACTGATGGCATAAAATTATGCACGAAATATTTAAAATATAATTTTGAGAAATGTTTGTCGTTCAAAAAATATTAGGTTATTCAAACAGATTTCATTTTAATCGAAATATACAGGTTCCTCTATTGGAAGCTGGAAAACACTAAATTGTTTATCAGTTTTAGATTCTTCCGGCTCCATATTTTAATTTTGAAGCTTTATCATCTTTGTAAACGTTAATATTTCCCATGCTTTTGTAAATAGCGAAAAACTAAATTCAATTACTTGAATTTTTGATAACTTACTCGGTTAGAAGAATTAAATTTGATGTTTCAAGTTTGAAAATTAACATAATAAATCTGAATGGAATGGCATGGATTAAGATAAATTAACGAAACATTTTTAAGCAACACTGAGGTTATTTTAAGACAGATCACATTTTTGAGCTGTGTTCAGATGAAGAAAATGTCACCCTCTTTCCAATATTTAACACCAATTTGAGCATTTGATCTCGACGGATCAGACGCGAACCAGACCCCACTAACCCAGCAGACCATACACGGAATAGAGTTTGAAACTTGAAAATCTAATCGGTGCGCAGCAAATGGGATGGAAGGGAATATTTTCGAATTTCTGCAACGTAGAAGTAATATCAACATATTTCCGATAACTAGGCATATTATATTCTAAAAATGCTTCTGTTTTAAAATACAAGAAGTTTTGGTTTTGGAATTAAGAACGAGTGAAGGGTTTTCATACGATATTTCTTTACTTCATTTTAAACGACTTCCACAATTGTTGAGAATCGTCTGCTCTTGATTTATCGCCAGGCTGACTAACTTCAACCGTTTTTATAATTTCGATTAAACTATTTAAAAAGCAAATAATCTTGGATAGCTATTACTTGTCCATAAATTTAATGGATTCTTTTCCGATTTAAATGAAGAATATACAAGAAATTTTTTTGGGAATGGTAGAAAATTATTTTACTTTTTAACAGGTTTGAGTTGAAGGGTTCCTTAGTTGACATTTTTTACCTCCGAATTTACATAAAGATTTCATCACTTTGACCATTTATCAAGATTTTAATCTAACTCAAAATATGTTAAGTATTCAAATGTAATTATATATCTAAGGTTTAAGAAAATTTGCATCTCTTAAATGAAATACACAAAATATAAAAAAAAACCTTTATTCGATATACAAATCAAAACTTTAGAGAAAATAAAAATACAGAACATTACACATATATACAATAATTTCATATAACATAAAATAAGCATTGCGTTAACATATCACAAAACACTTCACAGTTTTCACAAATGAGAATTAAATACCCATGATATAAAAATTGAGTAATTAAGAAAATATCGGCACATTTATAGGAAAGACAATTCAGGATATATTATAGTCAAATAATAAAAATAGAGCAAAAATGATTGAGTGACTGAATAATTACAAATTTTAAATTCATGCATTGACAAAAATTATATCACCTAAATATGAATTTATCCGATTCCGTTTATACCGAAAGAGATCCAGTTACATTATTTCATATTTTTCTTTGTAGAAGTACAATTAGATGGAAATAAAGGGAATAAAAATCAAATTTGTTCACAAAATTTAATATGCTGCCTTAAATTAATTAGTTTGGCTCAATTTTTAAAAAATATATTTAATATATAAAATAATACTTAAGCTTTTATAATATTTGTATATACCGCTGAATTATGAATAATTAGATCTGGAAATTAGCAGTGATGAAATAATTAAAATCCATCTTTAAACATTAAAGTAATTAACAAGAATTTTAAATATTTCCAACATTTTATGTTCAGATCAATTTCCCTGGAACTTATCACCAACTGAAGTAATTACAATCAGATCAATTTCATTAGTGTTTCATTTATAAACTAATTCTGAAAATATTAAAACAGTTTATTACTACCTCCATAATGCATATTTAAAAACGGAAGGACATTACAAAGTAAAAGGATAATTGAATTCAAAATTATCTTTATAAATAAGAAACTAAACAAAATGTAAAAAGTACTCAAAAGGCAAATTTCATGTACACAAAAGAATTTATCGCATCCATTTCTTTATCTTTTAAAAAAATTTTATTGTGAAAGCCGACGCGTATTTAAAATTCCTATTTTCTTTAAAACAATTTTAATTATTCCGCGTCAAATGAAACACACCGATCACCATGGTGATCAGGCATGGTGATCGAGTAGTGTTTCCGTAGAATCGGAAGATACCTGAATCGTTGGCCGGCCGAACCATTAGTTACCTTCCGATCCATGTAAGATCCAAGTCTGAGAAAGCAGAATTTTAAGGGATAAAGTTAAATTTCTAAAAAGTAAAAATTTCCTGGGAAATAGAGGCACAACTCTATTTCGGATATAGAATCTAAAGATTTTGAGTAAATAAATGACATTTAAGTTTAATTACAAATAGAAAATTATCTGAAATTACAAATGGATGCGACAAGGATGCTCTAAAATATTAACATGGGTTTTACAAACAAGACACAAACAAAAATGCATAGAAATTTACAAAAATTAAATTTCGGAAATATCTAATTTTATATTGATTATTATAACAAAAGTTTTCTAAACCTTTCAATATGCATGAAAAAGAAAATTCAAAAAATTACGAAAAAAATTTTTTTTGGAAAATTATCAATGTACTAAAAAGCAGAATTTAATCAATTTGAATATTTGAATTTTAAAATTATAATTCATTTCTATAGTTTCTCAGTGGAGTCTTTAGTTTCTGAAACTTAGCACCAGACAGAGCACCCAGAACTGAATGAAGATTTAAATTAATAGATTAATCCATAATAAAGAAACTGCCATCAAGAAAATTTATACAGAATTCCATGATTTTAGCGCGTTAGATCGTGAGAAATACCTATAAAAAATTTCCAAGATTTCAAATATGAAATAATTGAAATTAAACAAATGTGCCAATAATAATTTCTAAACATTTCTAAAAATACATTCTTAGGCCTACACAAAATTCTGAATATTTTGCAAGAACATATAAAAATATACACTTAAATATAATAATTATCACATATATATATATATATATAGAATTATAGTAATTATATTATTGTGTATCAAAAATATAACAAATGACCAAAATGATAAAAATTCTCAAGGTCTTTTTAAATTTAATTAATAAAATGCAATAATTATTGATCGAAATTCAGAATATTTTAATCTGAAATTGAAATTAAAATCATGTAAAAAATTTCCTTAATTCTTTTATAATCTTTATAAATGTTAATTCGTAACAAATAATAAAAAATTAAAAACAGACAAATGATTTTTTTTAAATGCACAAGGAATAAATTTCTTATAACTAATTTCATAATTTTATTCTTGTGGCTTTATTTGGTTCAATTAAAAATTGCACTGAATTCTGTAAACGCATGAAATAAATACATTAAAAATCAAGCTAAAACACTTAACTGAGAATATAAATTATATCAGTCTTCTGGTTGATTCAAATATTTAAGAAATCCGTAACTTATAAAATTTGAAAACAATATACAGATTTCAATGAATGTAAATTTTGTAGTTTTACCTCTAAAAGTGGATTTTATTGTTCTTTAATGTTACATTTAATGAATACAGCTAATTTGTTGTGGAGATATATTGACTTAATATTGTTCGGCAACAAAAACGAAAAAATTCTAACAAACATTATACATTATAAACAATTTTAACAAAATACTTTAAAGATTTATAGAAATTACGAGGCTACTTTATATATTCACTTTATTTGGATGAGATATTCATATATTGTTAATTCAGTTGGAAGAGCAAATTCAGTTTCTGCATTAACTTCTTTCATAAAATGATAAAAATGAATTTATAAAAAAATCTGTTCATTTCTTTATAATTTTATGAATGCAGAAATAAACCAATTACTTATTTAATTCATTTCCACTTTTAACATATTTTAACATTTTCATTCGTGTAAGCTGCCATTAAATTAAATGTAAAGCCAGCAATGTAAATTTGAAGAAACATGAAATCTAGAAACACAATGTTTCAGAATTAAAGTACAACTTCCATAAAACTAGAAATATGCTGAATAACTCAAAAAGCAAATTGAAAAACGATTATTCTAACTAATCATTTAATGAACAGTTTCGTATAATTCGATCATTACTTTCAAATCCGAAAGCTGGTTTAAATATAGTAACTATTTGTTTATACATATAGTATAAATGTTTTACAAAACTGCTCTAGAAGAAAAGTATTTGATAATTTATCAAAACTTCCATTACAGTACTTTAATGTATAAGATAAATTTAGAGAAGAACGTTTTGTGTAATAAGAATTTTCCAAATATAGCAGAGAAATCATTGTTCATACAGCTACGGTCCTTAAAATGATGGAAACGAGATGATTTTTGTACTACGATCCAATTTTCCAAGACTTAAAAAAAATTGTACACGAAATAGTGCATTTGTATATCTTGTAGCAATAATGGTTTCTTTATATACGGATCAGTCCAAGTAGCAACGAGCTAATGACGTATTCACAACATGGAAGTATTTGAAGGGAACGTTTGTAGAGAAATGGAGCCCATGAATTAACTTTAACCATTTTGTAATGACAAGAATTATCCAAGAACAAGTTACACACTTTTTCACAATATCATTCTTATTATGCTGGAATCACGTTCGTGTTCTAAAGAGGTGAAAACTTAAGCGTCATCTATAAAGAAATTGTGTAGATAAGAGAGTGCATAGCAGTAGATTGTTTAAAATTCATTTTTTAAAAATAAATCAAAATGTATATCAACATTTTATACAATCTAAACCAGTATTTATCCAAAAAATTCACTTTTGATTTCAATATCGATGCAACCGCATACAATATAAACTTTCCTTGTATTGAAATAGTTACTCAAGTTTGTCGGCATATTTACTGTGAATTTTCGGAAATTAATGATGCGCCGTTTCGACGTCACAGTTTCCACTTTCCACAGTTCCACACACTTTCCGTCACAACTTCCTTTCATTTCTCATTTCAAAGAACGACCAAGATCTGTAAAAGAACAATAAAGAGCAGTTTAAATACCGGATGGTCATTAATTGTACCATTCATTAAAGCATCTTGTTTTCTATTGTAATTAAAATTCTCCTTGACAGTTGACTGTACAAATTAGGAAGTTTGCATTGTTATTTCTAATTTCAAAGAATACGCTATAAGAACCAAAGAATATCTATAAAAAAATAGAGATGTTTAAATACCTGACGGTCATTAAGTACCATTCATTAAAACATCTTGTTTCTATAATAATTAAAATTCTACTTGCTATCTTCTTTCTATGGTAGATGGCTGCACAAGCTAGGAAATTTGCTCCATATCTAATTGATTCACATGAATCAATTAAACCAGATTCGTTTAGAGATTTAGAAGGATCGCTGCTTGAAATGAAATATTTTAAAAATCCATTCAAACTTATTGAGATTTTAAGGTAACTAAACGTATTCGATATATTTTGGCAACTCCTTCAATGCACAACATCAATTTTTCATATTCTATTGATATTTTAGGAATTGTTTGAGACGCGAGTTTTTTTTTTTTTTTTTTTTTTTGAACTTTTAGAGACATATTTGCCTTCATATTGCAAATCAAAAATTGCTGGGATACTTTACTCTTGAAAATCATTATATTAATATTACTCTTGAAAATTATTAACTATATTAAATATATGAAAATTATTTAACTTAAAATTATTTTTTTCATTTTATCATTCATAAGCATATCAGATCCATTTTTTTTCTTATTCCATGTCCAAATTTATTACATTAAAAATTTTCAAAACATGTTCAGGGACGAAATAAGATTCATTCTTAAAAATTACAAACACAGAATTAAGAAAATAGATGATATAATGTCTGAGAATTTGGCATTGAATTCTACAGGTATTGGAAGAAATTGATCAACAATAATTCTATGACAAAAATGTTACACTAAAGATTTTCCTCTTTGAAATGTTAATCTCAATGTCTTTCTGAACATTTTGGAATTCAATTTAGGAACAATTTCTCAAGAGTGCTTATTACATCGATTCCAGATGCAAATATATCGAAATTATTAATTTTTTTTTGGGCCGGCATATTAAATATTTACCTATATTTATAAAACAATGCATGTGCTGTGGCAATACTCAATAGTGTTTCTTCAGACACAGAAGTCAAAATATGATTCAAGGCAATGAGTTAAAATACTTATATTATTTATACATAAAGACTAATTTCATTGCTCACGACTTAAAATATTGCTGAAAATATTTTTCATTTTACTTTTCAATATCAAAGAGAAATATTTCAGCTTCTTATTTGACATGTAAAATGCATGTCTTAATACTTCGATTTCTAATTTTTATAAATCTATTGAAAAATTCACTATTAAATAATTGCTTTTACTTTAAATAATAAATAATTTTTAAATAATTGCTTTCTCACTATTAAATAGTTGCTTTTTAAATATTTGTTACATGAAAATTTCAGAAATTTCTTACGAGTAAAAATTGCTGAATGAATTAAAGCAATTCGAGAATAGATTTTAAAAAAACGACTGTCTACATTTAAACGCAATTTTCCCTATCATTTGATCATTACTTTTAAAACCAAGTCCACAGTATATTTTGGGAATAAATACTACATTTGCACTGCTCTACAAAACTGCTGTGGACGAAGAGTATTTCATATAATTTATCGCAATTTCATTTCAGTTCTTTAATGCGTACTGCAATTATGCAGTGGTTTGTGCAATGGAAGCTCTGTAATAGTTGCAGAAAATTTATTCAACGGATTTACAATTAATGCACATAAGGTCTTTTAAATGGTGGAACTTAATTTCTATTGCTATGTTGCTATTTCTAAGATGATCCATTAGAAAATATATAGATGAAATAGGGAGGCGCTGTACCTTGATAATAGTCCAAGAAGCAAGTTGCCATAATAATATATTCAACACCTGTAAACATTTAAAGCCAACACTCACTATCAGGATTTGAAGCTCTTGTTGGTAATTTGACTTCACACATCTTGACCTGGAATTGCTCAAGAAAAAATTGAACATCTTTTCACAATCATTCTCATGCTGGAAATATTCTTGGTCTAATCACATCAAAACTCGAGGATTATCTGTAAAAAAAACAAGACGGGTAAAAAAAAAAAAAAAAAAAAAAAGGACTGAACAAATTAATTAGTGAAAAAGAATTAAAACGAATATTACTGTTATTTTGCTCAACCTAGGTCAATAACCGAGGAATTTAGCTGAAAACGAAATTAAATTGATTTGTATATTGATGTACTGTTCGTTTCAGTATTCGACTACCACTTTTCGACCAATCCATGTCATTAATGAAACGAGACGTGGAAAGATGAACCGTTTCTGGAAGTCTTGTTTGAACTAATTTCTGCTCCATTAGATATTTCTTTGTTCATTTTTTATGCGTGTATGCGAGTGTCGTTTGTGATCGTACTATTTTATTTTATTTCAAAATTGCCTATTAATTTCTTATATGGTTAGTTTAAGTAGAAGAGCTTTCAGGAGTAGAACGTTGAATATTTTGCACAATGTTAGTGATCGGGATTATCCATAGTTATTAATATCAAAAATATAAAAATTCAATAAAAAATATTTCAACATAAAAGTCACTATTATTTTGTAAAAAAAAGTAAACTATCAAATTTTATGGAAATAAATCGTTCATTTATTCAACATAATTTAATTTTTTAGATTGTTAAGATCCCTCACAACAAACAAAAAACTGCTCTATAGTATTTTATGTGCATTAATACTTTTTTCTGACAATATTACGAATTATCCGTAGTTTTTAAGCCTACTAAATTCGCGAATGATCCGAATTCACCTCATTGTTAGATGTAAACACCTTTCTTATATCCTTTCATCCCTTCGACTAAATAAAATCATTCTGACGTATAAGTAAAAGTGTGGAGGGATTTCAAATTCATGAACGAACAATAATTGAATATAATACTTACTTGCCTTTGTTTTCGAATATTAATTCAAATGTATCGCCATCCTGTCTATGAAACATAGGAAATGAAAGAATAAGCTGTTTCGAAGATACGTTTCCTACCAGAAGTGTCTTCGAAGTTCCGAGATCACAAATATTTCTCATTTAAAGCGAAAATTCACAAAAACAAAGAATAACTGTAAAAGACAAACAAAGGATAGTTTAAGTATCAAATGGCCATAAATTACCATTCATAAACTGCAGATTTTATAATATTAGTAATTAAAATGCGACTTACCATATCCTTCCTATGAGAGATGGTTGCACAAACTAGGAAATATACCATGCCATTTCTTGTCTCCGTAAAACAACTGGTTCGGGAAGTTGCATCAGTGAAGAATATCAATTCCTGTCATGATGCCATTCTCTAATCACTAACTTTAAGCGAATTTGCATTGCTACCTGTCACATGACATCAACTAAAGCAGAGTCGCTGATATTTGGATGTATCGGCGATTCAAATGGTAACTCAAGCCATTATTAAAACTTTAGACAAAAAATGTCCAATAACAACATTTAGATTTTGATTCTAAAATTAGCTAAAGTTCTCTGAACATGAGGTCAACTCTTTCTACATAAAATATCTACCATTGCTATTCTATTCAGTTGTAAGATATGCTTGTGAAAATTTCTGGCTGGATCTTCTCAACCATGTTGGCAACAGCCTTTTGCTTACCTATATACCGTACTATTTACATTCACCCAGTGATTATTCGTATTCCGATTCATTCATTGAAGATGATTGTGAAATATCAGGTCTTTTAGCCATGCCTTTCTACACAACTCATTACTTTGAAATTTATCATTAGGTTATTATTGTTCTGCAGCACATCTGAGTAATTTACTTTCTTATTCAAATTACAGTCCTATTGCATTAATATATATATATATATATAAAATGGAACAATCTTACAACTGGCAAGCAAAGCACGGCAAAATCATCAGATCAAATAATATCCGAGAAACTAGAAATGATTTCTACTGGAATTGGAAGAAATTTATCTTCATTTAATAATTTTATTACAAAAAATTACTCTAAAATTTCAAAATTGATGTTATTTTAACTTCCCTTAATTCCTTTCAACATTTTAAGAGGTATTTTTTGTATAGTTTTGCAAGAATGAAAATTGCTTCAATTCCAAACGAAAATTTATCGGAACTAAACCTCTTCTGTAGGAATAGATACTGAACCAATATTTTTGTCGTCAATTATAAATCCGTATATACATTTAATTCCAACTGCTATATCCATTTCATTCACAGCCAGGAGTTAACTTGGATCATCTTCTAAATTATTTGTATTATATTTTACGTTAAGATAAAATTTTATTGCTAATAACTTTATATATTTTAAAGTAACAATTTAAAACACTTATATCTTTCAGTATTTTCATATTTCTTTAAAATGTACATCATAAGAATCAGATTTCTTAGAACCGGAACTCTAAATATATCCATTCCTGTCCAGTTCTCTTTTCAGTAATTTAGTTTGTAGAGTGCAGATGATAGTTACCTGTAGAAGCAAGTGCTATTGGAAAAATAAAATTAAAAATACTGAAGAGAAATCTTATTAAAAATGGAAAAAATAAAACTATGCCGGGCTTTTAATTACCTATCGTCCATTTCTTTTTTAATTGCTCATTTACCAAAATTTCAATTTCTTGAAATGGAAAATTGCATTTTTAAAATATTGCTGAAATTGAACCCAAGACTATGGAATGAAATTTTTTGTTTTAGACGTTGCTTACTTCGAATTATTTTTTGTAAACAAAGCAATATTAAAATACATTTTACATGTGCCAGTTACTAGATTCCGCAAAAGTTGGCAAAACCTTGGACAATTGGCAAAGTTATTTACAGAGCTGGATTAAGATCTAAAAAATAACAAAGATCGCAAATAATGTCAAATATTTTAAAATTCAATTATTGATTTCAATTACAATTTTACTTCTGCCTGAATGGCACACTTAGTCACCAATAGCTATAAAATTGTACCGAACATATAAAAAAATTAATTCATGCCTTCGTCAAAAATGCAGCTGCACTACTGTAAGATTATTTCTATAAATACAACTGCACACAACAGATATAGAGTAGGTTTTGTGAAAAAAATTCGAAGCCGATTAACTATTAAATGTTTGTGATAAAAGGTTATGAAAATTTCTGGAAATCAATTTTTTTTACACATTACTATGTTTTGCCACAGGCTTTAAATCTTAAAATCTTCCCATTATAGAATGTGATGCTTAAAATAATTAAGACTTCAAATATTTTGCGATACAAATTAAAAATTAGTTATTTAGAAGATTTTAACGTTAACAGCTGTAAGTTTAAAATTTTATTTTAGAGTGGAAAAGTTTCAATCTATATTAGCATTGGAAATTACGGACTCAACTTTAAATAAAAATTCAGGTGTAAGAACTCAAATATGTTATACTGCCAGTTTCTCCTGAATCCCCTTCTACAAAGTAAGTTTCTTACACGCTAGTGACGAATAATGTTGAGCTATTTTTCTCAAAATCCTTATTGAATTGTGCATGAAAGGTATTTGGATAGCTATGCCTTAAATAGATTTCATTTTGAGCACTAACGATAATTTTTTAATTCAAAGTACGATAGATGGAAACTGGTTCATTCAATTTAGACCAAATCAAAAAAGAATTATTCAGTACTTTGATATCATTTATTCTTTGATATAAATTTCTAACTGCACATTAAATCATTTCTGGGAGGATTTAAGAAAAATATGAGTGCAAGAAAGTTGTAATAAATCGATTTGAGCTTCAATATATAAGATGGGTGAAATAAGACTTCAATATATTTTTTTGTTTAGGTAAAGAGAAAGCTAATATTAACCATTATAGCTTTGACATTTAAAATACAGATCTTGTAACAGACTAGAAATATTTAAAATAAAATACTGATTGCATAGAATTCTTCGTAACTGACTTGCATTATGCCGTTTCCTAAATAGTAAAGGATGGGAATTCTTTACAAGAGAATGCTGCAGATGTGCTTACACTAATCTGTTGATTGTAATCTATTTATAAAAATACCGTTACAAAAAAGGAGGAGAGAAGCGCGATACTTTAAACAAGGGTCAGTCTTATCAAATTGTGCAAATGTCTTCCAAAGCAAGTTGCAGCTACAGTATGCTTCGAGAATATTCTTTAATGGTATACTTATTTTCTACCAAAAATCGATTCATCTATATATATGATTATATATGCTATATTATACATAAAACGATACAACTATTCTATAAACTACACTACTACCATACACTTATACTCTATATAGTACAATACTATACACTAATTATACAATCCTAAAATTAGAGCAAGAAATAAATAACTTGAAATAATTAGAAACGGTAAGAAGTAAAATTAGAATTATTTATCATTATTTATACGAAAAAAATGCATCAATTTGATTTGATCTCGAAATATGATCCGATAAAATGAAAACAAACAAGGAGGAAATAACATTTTCAAACTAACTACCAAAAGTATGTCTGCGTCTCAATTTATCCGTTTGAAAATAACACTTGCAACACTTAATAAACGGGCTGTTAATACAATAAATTTAACTTAAAGACTAAACAATTTACTTTAATTTAAACATTCCATTCGGTAACTTCTTATTTTTCCTTCCACAAATCACCCAATACAAAAACACAAAATTTACATACTCTGCACATAAAACCTTCAATATCCACTTAGACAGAATATACATCCATCCACTGCATACATACACTAGATCCACATATTACTCATCACAACACAAAACCTTCCACTAGACTCATGCATTACTCAGTCAATTGCAAAACTTCCAATCACTCCAGTCATTACCATTCCACCAAATTACGAAACCTTCCACTCGATCCACGCATTACCCATTCCATCAAATTACAAAACCTTCCATTCGATCCACTCATTTCCCATTCCACCGCAATGCAAAACCGTTCACTAGATTAACCATAACCCATTCCACCAGGAAGCAAAACCTTTCACTAGATTCACTCATTACCCATTCCACCAGGAAGCAAAACCTTTCACTCGATTCACTCATTACCCATTCCACCAGGAAGCAAAACCTTTCACTCGATTCACTCATTACCCATTCCACCAGGAAGCAAAACCTTTCACTCGATTCACTCATTACCCATTCCACCAGGAAGCAAAACCTTTCACTCGATTCACTCATTACCCATTCCACCAGGAAGCAAAACCTTTCACTCGATTCACTCATTACCCATTCCACCAGGAAGCAAAACCTTTCACTCGATTCACTCATTACCCATTCCACCAGGAAGCAAAACCTTTCTCTAGATTCACTCATTACCCATTCCACCAGGAAGCAAAACCTTTCTCTAGATTCACTCATTACCCATTCCACCAGGAAGCAAAACCTTTCACTAGATTCGCTCATTACCCATTCCACCAGGAAGCAAAACCTTTCACTAGATTCACTCATTACCCATTCCACCAGGAAGCAAAACCTTTCACTAGATTCACTCATTACCCATTCCACCAGGAAGCAAAACCTTTCGATAGACCCACGCATTATCCATTTCCACTATAGTACAAAATTTCCGCTAGACCCACGCATTATTCATTCCACTATAGTACAAAATTTTCGCTAGACCCACGCATTATCCATTCCACTATAGAACAAAATTTCCGCTACACTTACGCATTATCCATTCCACTATAGTACAAAATTTCATCTAGTCCCAAGATTATCTATTCAACCACAATACAAATTTTTCACTGGACCCACTCATCAACAATTACAACACAAAGCGAAACCACCGCCATACCACCAACTTTTCTATTCCAGCTCTACTGAGAATTCCCACTCTACTGAAAATTCCCACTCTATCCACACATTCTCTATGAATCCATTTCGCAAAATTCGCCCCATCAATGCACACAATTTCAGTTTACTCCAAGTGCTTTTGAAGTTTCTACTAAAACCATCAACACATGGGGCGTTGCCCGCCAACAGAATATCGACTCCATAAAGTTGGTTGAGATAACTATACAGATTCTTTGCATTCCAAAACCGCCCACTGCCACCAACTAAATTTTGCTTTCAACAATACGTTAACCATACATTATTCCACTACCCAGTAGAACCATTCCCGCTTTTAAATCCCGATTCTGTAAGACTTCCAATCTGAAGATGTTAATTTAATAAAGATGTTTTCTTTATTATTTCATTTCTCCTTACTAGATCAGTTTATAATTATACAAATTTTTAAGAAATTGCCCTTATATTAATTCAAATTACTTATTATTGATGTCACTTGCGTTCATAATTCCGCTGCAAAACGAATTTCTATTAGCTTAATATCTTTTCAATACTGAAGTACGAAAGTCCATTTATCTCTGTCGTAACGGTTCTATAAAAACTATATTACATCTAAGATAACCGAATTTCTCAGTCTCGATAATATATAATAAGGCTGCTGAAGTAGCCTTCGACAGATTCTACTGAATGCTTTTTTAAAATCATTCTCGAAAGGTTGTCCATAAGTGGAAGTATCAAGGTCCTATCTCAATTTTTGCCAGGTAGGCTCTGCTGTCAAACACGTGAATTTGTATTAAAGAGTAACGTAACCGATAAAGAAATTAATTAATACTTTGTGAATTAAATCCAAACTGAATAGATGGCAATACAGATTAGGCTTAAAATCTAAATATTAATGAAATTGAAATCTATCAAGACCTTGCATTTCGAATGTAACATTCACAGAACGATAAGTTGTGAAGAAATAAATATAATAGCCAGAATTCGGTAATTGATATACGGAAGAAGTTTACATCATTCTTTGTACATTTTTTGAAATTATGTGAAGATAGCTAGCTAATGGTATTGCAAATATATCTGAATTTTATTCCTTTAGTTTTTATATCTCATTTCTCTTGCATTTATATACAATCAATATTAATTTCCTATAATATAAAGAGGAAATTTGCTGCGATAAAATAAGTTTATACTTTAAATGGAAATACTTTGAACTAACTAAAAGGTTGAAAAATTGCTAAAAACGCACGCCACAAAAAAGTTTTAATATATTTGTTAATTCATATGTCACTTTCTGGTATTGAAACATTTGGCTAAAATTTAAGAGCTAGATAGAAAGAATTACGCTTATTTAAGGGAATATCTGAAATTTTAAATTCCGTTCTTTTATTATGGTAATTTTATATAACAAAATTAACTCCTAACCCAAAGATTTTGTCTCCTGGAAACACGTATTATGATATATTAATAAATGCGTGACAGTGGAATTATGAGCGAAATTTATTATCTAATGTTTACAATTGCATTCATAGAATGACCGGTGAAAGCACAGAATTTTTTTTTGTTAAATAGCCATCAGAAATTACATGAGCTAAGTTATGAAAAATAAATCGAAATAAATTTTTTAAACGTTTTTAGAAAATAGAGCATCTATTTGCAATATTATTTAATATTTTCACGCCTTTTTCAATATTGCAAACGAACGGTTGATCCGGCGACTTCCTAGTTTTATTAGATTTATCCCTAATCAGAGGTAAATTATTAATTAATGGCATTGCTGACTTGATACTTGAATTACGATCTTAAGGATTAAAAAAGAATAACGTGTGGTCTATCTCACTAAACGCTTGCTAACTTTCATGATGCTTGTTCAAAGATTGCCATTTTGGATATAGGGGGAAAAAAAGAGTGCGCTTAATCATTCCATTTACAACTTCAGTGGTGCAATTAAAGTATTGGAAAATTGTGTCTGTTAAATTAAAATTTCACAATGCTTTACTTTGAGAGCATACATTTCTATTAACGGCTTTGTCTTCTAAAAATTAAAACCTATATTTTATATATGGATAGTTACATGAATTAGCATTTTAATAATAAAACAAAATGCAAAAGGAAACGATTAACTGCTTAGATAAATTATCCATTTGCTTTATATCTGAAAGGATACATTTATGATTTAACAGAAGACACATTTAGCTAAGTTTACTTTCAAATTATATTAAAGTTTCGTAACACAAAAGTATGATAATCGCCAGAAATATGTGAAGGAAACATTTGAGATATCGGTGCACAGTGATACTCAGACACTAGAATTATTTTTAGGAAAATAAAATGATTTCCTTACTAAATTATCACGACGAAATGTTTAAGGTGAGATTGGTAAAATAAACTGATGAGTTCTTAGAATTAAGTATTAAACATGTTTCAGAACTCAAACTAAATCTGGAAAATTTATTAAATCTATTGTAACATTGTATTTCTTCCAATTGCAGTAGAACTCGTTTTTAATTTCGCAGATATTTTTAATCTGAAAATTTTAACACACTTTGTTAGTTATTTTGAAAACTAATAGAATCTAAATTTCAGACTATTTAAAAACTTTTTAAATTTATATTGATTAAGGTCTTTATATTCTAAACGAATTGGAGATACCTCCCGAAACGGTCACAATTTCAACACGGTTAATTGAAGGTCAGAGATATTCGACAGAGTTTCACTTTCTATCTGGGATAAAAATAAAGCAATGCATAATGAGATGTCGGCTGCATTGGATCATTTCTCTGTGGACTCAAGTCTCACAATTTGAAGCGTAGGAGGTCCTTCCTATGAAATCACAGCACCATAATAAATTAAAATTACATACTTGATTGTTGCATAAACTTCAACTCATTCACTTCATACCATTCTTTCTCTTGAAAAGTGGAAGCTGAAAAAAACTGGAATCAGCAACAGAAGCATTTTGGATTCAAACTAATTTGGAAAGAACTGTTGCGATATGAAAAACAGCATATCATAAATCCAAGCTCTTGTAAAAGAAATGCATAACTACGCAAAAGGTTAAAATATTTTTTCATCAGAAACTACAAATGTTTAGGCGCAAGTATTATTCTGGTATAGTATCATTTCCAAGAATAAACTATGTTCAAGATTTAAATAACATTTTCATAAAGAATTAAAATTCACACAAAAAAAATCAAGTCGAAGAAATAGGACCTAAAAGGAGAAAGAACGAAAATAATCAATTTCTAAAATCAAGTGTAGAGTGTAACATTCAATCTATACTTATAATAAAGCTCAATGTGTGTGTGTGTGTGTTGGCGCTCTACAGGCCAGGTCATTTGACATACAGCTATCAAATTTGGTACATGTATACTTTAGAGGTCCGGAATGTGCACCTGGGGTCCCTTTATTGAAATTTTAATTAGAATTTTAATTATTAATTAAAAACTAACTTTCCCGTCAAAAAAATCTTCCATTTTCCCCACCGCCAACCTTTCCGCCAAAAAAAAATCTTCCATTTCCCCCACCGCCAAATGAGAAACGCTTCCGTTTCTTTTTTCTCCCAACAGTAATGAGGCTAGGGATAATATTTTTCGGCGGATTGTTTTAAACGATTCTGTTTATTTTCTTAATGTTTTATGCATTTAAAATTAAACATTGATAATGAATCCATGTTTCAGATTCATTCTGAAGTACTTTTGAATTAAAATAACACAGAATATAGAAAATTAAAAATGTATAATCTGCCTAGCGTTACCCCAACTGGCGAAGAAAATTCACGCATGCGCATTGTTCTGATTGTTGTCATGACAACCGCTTTCAATGGACGATTTAAATTTTTTTTAGGTTAGTTGCATGCTTTTGTAAGTAAATTGTATTTATGTTAGTTAGATATTTTTTGTATATGCTTATAGTTTTAAATACATCGTTTTTTAAGTAGTTTTTTTTTAACCTGTTTTCAATGATTTAAATTGTTTTTAGGTTAGTTGTGTACTTTTGTAATTAAATTGTATTTATGTTAGTTATATATATTTTTTGTATATGCTTATAGTTTTAAGTACATCGTTTTTTAAGTAGTTTTTTTAAACCTGTTTTAGACCGATTATTTTAAACGATTCATTTTATTTCATAGTGTTTAATGCATTTAAAATGAAACATTGTTCATTAATCGATCTGTTCATGATGAATCTGAGAAAATTTTGTTGACAAATTCTTGAGATATTACATAAATTAAGAAAGATATTCTTTAGTGCCCATAAAGTTTAAACGCTCAGTGACTCTATTATCAGTAATCATATTATTAAAAAAAATGCTTTGTTTCAGTAAAAAATATTATATTAATTGCAGATTAATCATTTACACTTTAATTTAAAGCATAAATTCTACGAGAGGTAACAGAAAATGAGAGAGATACATATCACGTTATAACTGAAGGCCTTTATAATATTATGAGTGAATTATATGACTATCAAAATTTGAAGTTTTAAAATATTTTGATAAAAAAGCTATTAAAGTTGGAATTGCATAAAATATTTAATTATTAAAATTTTAACGAACATTAAGGTTGGCGAACCGGCTGGTCGCCAAAGGCGGCTAGTATGTTATAAAAATGAAAATATCTGTTAAATTGGTATACAATGGAATTAAAATATTGAATATTTAATTTTGCTTTCAGAACTAAGACAATTAACATTAGTCTATTATTGATGAAGCATCGCAACTATAGCTGCACGGCTAATGGTTCTATAAAAAGTATATATTAGTAGGAAATTCATCAGGGCTCAAACTAGTTAAAATAACATTATTTGTTCTGCTCTATTAAACTGCTCTGGACGAAGAGTATTTCATAAAATTTATCGAAATTTCATTTCTGTTCTTTAATGCATACTGCAATTTTGTAGTCGAGTGATTTATGCAATTGAAGTTTTGTAATAGTCGAAGAAAATTTATTCAATGGATTTACAATTAATGCACATATGATCCTTTAAATGATAAAAATGACGGGAATTTCTATTATGATGTTGCAATTTCTAAGATTATCGATTAGAGAATATATAGATGAGATTGGAAAACTATGTACCTTGATGTAAAGATGGATCTGTACCTTGATAATAGTCTAAGAAGCCAGTTGCCATAATGATATATTCACCAGCTGGAAACATTTAAAGCCAACACTCACCATCAGGATTTGGAGCTCTTTTCGGTAATTTGAATTCGCTTATCTTGACCTGGAACTGCCCAAGAATAAATTGAACATATTTTCACAATCATTTTCATGCTGGAAATTTTATTGGTCTAAGCACATCAAAACTCGAAGGTTATCTGTAAAGAAACAAGTTGGGTAAAAAAGGATTGAAAAACCAATTAGTGAAAACGAATTAAAACGAATATTATTGTCATTTTGCTCAACCTAGGACAATTACCGAGGAATTTAGCTGAAAAAAATTTAATTTGTATATTGATGTACTGTTCGTTTCAGTATTCGACTACCACTTTTCGACCATTCCATGTCATTAATGAGCCAGACGTGAACGGATGAACCGTTTTGGAATTCTTGCTTGAATTAAGTTCCGCCCCATTAGATATTTCTTCGTTCATTTTTTCTACGTGTATGCGAGTGTCGTTTCTGATCGTACTATTTTATTTTATATGAAAATTGCCTGTTAATTTCTTATATGGTTAGTTTGTGGAAAAATGGCTTTCAGGAGTAGCATGTTGAATATTTTGCATAATGTTAATTAAAGAGATCGGGATTATTCATCGTTGATAATCACAAAAACATTATAAAAAATACAATAAAAAAAACTATTTTAACTTAAAAGTCACAATTTTGTAAAAAAGTAAACTACCAAATTGTACAAATAGAAATTGTCCATTTATTCATCATAATTAAATGGTTTAGATTGTTAAGAACCCTCACAGTAAATTAAAAAAAAAATGTTCTAAACTATTTTATTGTGAGTAAGTATTATTTTCTGACAATGATTTCTGTTAGATGTAAACACTTCCTTTCTTATACCCTCTTACCCCTTTGACTAAATAAACTCATCCTGGCGCATACGTAAAAGCGAGGAGAGTTTTCATATCCGAGAACGAACAATAATTGAATATAATATAAACTTGCCTTTGTTTTAGAATATTCATTCAAATTTATAGCCATCCTGTCTATGAAACATAGGAAATGAAGGAATAATCTGTTTCGAAGACTCGTTTCCTACCAGGAGTGTCTTCGAAGTTTCGAGATCGCATCTCTCATTTGAAGAGAAAATTCCCCAAAAAAGAATCTTTGTAAAAGAAAAACAAAGTACAGTTAAAGTATCAAATGGTCATAAAGTATTTTATAAACTGCAGATTTTTTTTTTTACTGTTGTAACTAGAATTCGACTTACCATATCCTTTCTATGAGAGATGGCTGCACAAACTAGGGAATATACATTTTCTTTTCTGGTCTCGGTAAAAAAAAACAGGTTCGGGTAAGTTGCATCAGTGAAGAATATCAATTCCTACCCAGCTGTGTTATTCTCTTATCACTTACATTAAGCGAATTTGCATTCCTACCTGTCACATGACATCAACTAAAGCAGAGTCACCGATGTTTGGATGTATCGCCCATTGAAATGGTAACTCAAGCCACTGTTAAACTTTGGACAAAAAAATTCCATAACATTTAGGTTTTGATTCTAAAATTAGCGAAAGTCCTCTAATCATGAGGCCAACTCTTTCTGTATAAAATATCTACCATTGCTGTTTTATTCAGTTATAAGAAATGCTTGGGAAATTTTTTGGCGGGATCTTCTCAACCATGTTAGCAACAGTCGTTGCTTCCATATATGCCGTACTATTTACATTCACTCAGTGACTATTCGTCTTCAGAATTCATTTTATTAATGGTTGCGAAATATACGGTCTTGTTTCAGCCATCCGTTTCTACACAACTCATTCTTTTGAAATTTATCATTCGGTTATAGTTCTGTAGCACATCCAAGTAATTTCTTTTCTGATTCAAATTACAGTCCTATTGCATTAAAAATTTCTAAATATTTTAAAACATATGCTGAAATAGTCTTACAACTAGCAAACAAAGCACTGCAAAATCATCAGATGAAATAATATCCGAGAAACTAGAGATGAATTCTACTGGAATTGGAAGAAATGTATCTTCATTTAATAAATTACAAAAAATTACTCTAAAATTTCAAAATCCATGTTCTTTTAACTTCACTTAATTCCTTTTAACATTTTAAGAGGTATTTTTTGCATAATTTTGCAAGAATGAATATTGCCTCAATTCCAAACAGAAATTTATCGGAACTAAATTTTTTTCTGTAGGAATAGATACTCTACCAATATTTTTATCGCCAATTATAAATCCGTATATACCTATCATTCCAACTGCTATATCCATTTCATTCACAACCAGGTGCTAACTTGGATCACCTTTTAAAATCACTCGCATTATATTTTACGTTAAGGTAAAATATTATTGCTATTAACCTTAAAATATATATAAAGTACCAATTTAAAACACTTTTATATCTTTTTCAGTATCTTCATATTTCATTAAAATGTACATTTTAAGAATGTGATTTCTTATAATCGGAACCCTAAAAATATCCATTACTGTCCATTTATCTTTCAAATAATCTAATTTGTTGAGTGGAGATTATAACTACCTGTAGAAACAAGTTCTATTTGAAAAATAAAGTTAAAAAATACCGAAGAGAAATCTTATTAAAAATTATAAAATGAAACTATGCCGGGATTTTAATTAGCTATCGTCAATTTCATGTTTAATTGCTCATTTACCAAAATTTCATTTTTTTAAAAGGAAAATTGAACTTTTAAAAAACTATTGCTGAAATGGAACCGAAGACAATGGAATTAAATTCTTTTGTATTTGGTTCAGACGATGCTTGATTCAAATGAATTTCTGTAAACAAAGCAAAATTAAAATGCATTTTACATGCGTCAATTACTAGATTCCGAAAAGATGACACACCCTTGGACTGTTTGCGAAAGTTTATTTACAGAACTGGATTAAGATCTAATAAATAAATATTTGACATTATTTGACACATTTGTTATTTTAAAATTCAATTATTCATTGCAATTAGAATATTACTTTTGACTGAGTGGTGCACGTAGTCCCCAATATCTATAAAATAGTACCGAACACAAAAAAAGTTAATTCACTGCATTCGTCAAAAATGCAACTTCACTACTTTAAATTTACTTCTATAAATACAACTGCAGACAACAGATGTAGAGTATGATTTGTGATAAACATTCCAAACCGTTTAACTATTAAATGTTTGTGACAAAAGGTTATGAAAATTACTGTGAATCGATTTGTTTTCACACATTACTATTTTTTACCACACGCTTTAAATTTTAGCTTCAAATCTTCCCATTATAGAATGTGACACTTATAATAATTAAGGAACTTCAAATATGTTGCGATACAAATTGAAAATTAGTTATTTATCTAATTTGTTAACAGATTTAAGTTTAAAATTTTATTTTAGATTGGAAAATTTTCAATCTATATTAGCATTGGAAATTAAGGACTCAACTTTAAACAAGAAATCAGGTGTAAGAACTGAAATATGTTATACTACCAATTTCTCATGAATTCTCTTCTGCAAAATTTAAGTTTCTTACACGCTAGTGACGAACAATGTTGAGCTATTTTTCTCAAAATCCTTATTGAATTGTGCATGAAAGGTATTTGGACAGCTATGCCTTAAATAGATTTCATTTTTAGCACTTTCAATAATTTTTGGATTGAAAGTACGATAGATGCCAGTTGATTCATTAAGTTTAGACCAAATCAAAAAAGAATTATTCAGTACTTTGATATCATTTATTCTTTGATATAAATTTCTAACTGCACATTAAATCATTTCTGGGATAATTTAAGATAAAGAAGAGTACAAGAAAGTTCTAATAAATCAATTTGAGCTTTAATAAACAAGATAGGTGGAATAAGACTTTAGTACATTTTTTGTTTAATTAAAGAGACGACTAATATTAACTATTGTAGCTTTGACATTTAAGATACAGATCCTGTAACAGCCAAGAAAAAAACAATACTCATTGCATAGCATTCTTCGTAGAAAACTTGCATTATGTCGTTTCCTAGATAGTAAACGTTTTTGAATTTTCTTAGAAGAGAATGCAGAACGCTGCAGATGTGCGTACACTAATCTGTTGATTGTAATCTATATGAATATACCGTTAGAAAAAAAGAGAAGCTCGATACATTAAACAAGGGTCAGTCTTATCCAATTGTGCAAATGTCTTCCAAAGCTAGTTGCAGCTACAGTATGTTTCGAGAATATTCTTTAATTATTTTCTACCAAAAATCGATTCAGCTATATATATGATTATATATGCTATATTATACATTAAACTATGCAACTATTCTATACACTACCATACACCAAAATTCTACATAGTACAATACTATACAATACTTAAAAAATACTAAAATTAGAGCAAGATAAAACTTGAAAGAATTAGAAGCCGTTAGAAATTTAATTAGAATTGTTTATCATTATTTATATGAAAAAAAATGGAAAAACTTATCCGTTTCAAAATAACACATGTACGACTATAAATCGGATGTTAATACAAGAAATCTAACTTAAAGAGAAAGCAATATACTTCAATTTAAACATTACATTCGGTAACCTTTTTTATTTTTCCTTCCACACATCACCGAATACTAAAAACTCAGAAATTACACACTCTGCACATAAAACTTTCAATATCCACTTAGACAGAATTTCGACTGACTCCACTTCATACATACACTAGATCCACATATTACTCATTACAACACAAAAACTTCCACTAGACACATGCATTACTCAGTCAATTGCAAAACTTGAAAATTCACGCATTACCCATTCCACCACAAGGCAAAATCCTTCACTAGACTCACTCATTACAAAATCCACCGCAAGGCAAAATCCATCTCTAGACTCACTCATTACCCATTCCACCGCAAGGCAAAATCCATCACTAGACTCACTCATTACCCATTCCACCGCAAGGCAAATTCCTTCACTAGACTCACTCATTACCCATTCCACCGCAAGGCAAATTCCTTCACTAGACTCGCTCATTACCCATTCCACCGCAAGGCAAAATCCTTCACTAGACTCGCTCATTACCCATTCCACCGCAAGGCAAAATCCTTCACTAGACTCGCTCATTACCCATTCCACCGCAAGGTAAAATCCTTCACGAGACTCGCTCATTACCCATTCCCCCCACCAGACAAAATCTTTTACGAGACTCACTCATTACCCATTCCACCACAAGGCAAAATCCTCCACTAGACTCACTCATTACCCATTCCACCGCAAGGCAAAATCCTCCACTAGACTCACTCATTACCCATTCCACCGCAAGGCAAAATCCTCCACTAGACTCACTCATTACCCATTCCACCGCAAGGCAAAATCCTCCACTAGACTCACTCATTACCCTTTCCACCGCAAGGCAAAATCCTCCACTAGACTCACTCATTACCCATTCCACCGCAAGGCAAAATCCTCCACTAGACTCACTCATTACCCATTCCACCGCAAGACAAAATCCTCCACTAGACTCACTCATTACCCATTCCACCGCAAGGCAAAATCCTCCACTAGACTCACTCATCACCCATTCCCCATCACAGTACAAAGTTTCCACTAGACTAGCACATAACCCATTCCCCATCACAGTACAAAGTTTCCACTAGACTAGCACATAAGCCATTCCCCATCACAGTACAAAGTTTCCACTAGACTAGCACATAAGCCATTCCCCATCACAGTACAAAGTTTCCACTAGACTAGCACATAACCCATTCCCCATCACAGTACAAAGTTTCCACTAGACTAGCACATAACCCATTCCCCATCACAGTACAAAGTTTCCACTAGACTAGCACATAACCCATTCCCCATCACAGTACAAAGTTTCCACTAGACTAGCACATAACCCATTCCCCATCACAGTACAAAGTTTCCACTAGACTAGCACATAACCCATTCCCCATCACAGTACAAAGTTTCCACTAGACTAGCACATAACCCATTCCCCATCAGAGTACAAAGTTTCCACTAGACTAGCACATAACCCATTCCCCATCACAGTACAAAGTTTCCACTAGACTAGCACATAACCCATTCCCCATCACAGTACAAAGTTTCCACTAGACTAGCACATAACCCATTCCCCATCACAGTACAAAGTTTCCACTAGACTAGCACATAACCCATTCCCCATCACAGTACAAAGTTTCCACTAGACCCACGTATTATCCATTCCTCTATAGTGCAAAATATCAGCTAGACCCAAGAATTACGTATTCTACCACAATACAAATCTTTCACTAGACCCACGCATCAACAATTACAACACAAAACGAAACTTCCGCCATAAACACAACTTTTCTATTCCAGCTCTACTAAAAATACCAACTATCTACACATTTCCTCTGAATCCATTACATAATATTCGCCCCACCACTGCACAAAATTTCAGTTTACTCCATTTGCTTTTCAAGATTCTAATAGCACCATTAACACATGGGGTGTTGCCCTCCTACAGAATATCTACTCCATAAAGTTGATTGATATAATTATACAAATTCTTTGTATTCTAAAACTGCTCACTGCTATCCACTAAACATTGCATTCAACAATACGTTACCCATACATTATTCCACTATCCAATACCACCATTCCCACATTTAAGTCCCAATACTGTAAGATTTCCAATCTGAAGATATTTAATAAAGATGGAATAATAAAGAAAACATTTCTCATTACTATGTCAGTTTATACTTATGCTAATTCTTAATAAATTGTAATATTAATGCAGATTACTTATTATTCAAGTCATTGTAATTCGATGCAAATTGATTTTCCATTAGCTTAATATCTTTTCAATACTGAAGTACGAAAGTTCAATTATCTGTATTGCCGTAACGATTTTATAAAAACTATATTACATCTAAGATAACCGAATTTCTAAGTCTGGGTCATATATAATAAAGCTGCAGAAGTAGCCTTGTACAGATTCAACTTGATGTTTCTTTTTAAAAATTATTCTCGAAAAATTGTCTATAAACGGAATTAGCAAGGTCCTATCTCAATTTTTGTTAAGGTAAGCCCTGCTGTTTAAAAACGTATAAAATAATCTAAATTATAAAACAACGTTGTATAAAAGAATAATCTAACTGATACAGAAATTAATTAATACTTTATCAATCAAATCCAAACTGAATAGTTGATAATATAGATTACTCTTAAAATCTAAATATTAATGAAATTGAAATCTATCAAGACCTAGCATTTCGAATTTCTAACATACATAGAACGATAAGTTGTGAAGAAATAAATCAAATCGCCAGAATTCGGTAACTGATATACGGAAGAAGTTTACACCTAATTCTTTGTACATTTTTTAAAAATTATGTGAAGATAGCTGGCTAATGGTAATACAAATATATCTGAATTTTATTCCTTTAGTTTTTATGTCTCATTTATGTTGCATTTATATATAATTAGTCTTAATTTCTTATAATATAAATACGAAATTTTCTGCGATAAAATAAGTTTATATTATAAAGGGAAATACTTTGAACTAAAAGGTTAAACTGCTGAAAATGCACGCCACAAAAAAGTTTTAGTATAAATATTATGTTAATTCATATGTTATTTTCTGGTATTGAAACATTTAAATAAAATTTAAGAGCTAGATAGAATTACGGTTATTTAAGGGAAGATGTGAAATTTTAAATTCCGTTCTTTTATTATGGTAATTTTATATAACAAAATTAACTCCTAACCCAAAGATTTTTGTCTCCTGAAAAAACGTGTTATGATATCTTAATAAATGCGTGACAATGGAAGTATGAACGAAATTTATCTAATAATGTCTACAATCGTATTCATAGAATGACCGGTGAAGGCAGAGAATTTGGTTTTTCTGTTAAATAGACATCAAAAATTGCATGAGCTACGTCACGAAAAACTGTAAATCGAATTTTTTAAACGTTTTGTGAAAATAGAACATTAGTTTGCAGTTTTTTTGTTTTTTTTACAAATATGTACACGCTTTTTCAATTTTAAACGAATGGTTGATCTAGCGACTTCCTAGTTTTATTAGATTTATCCCTAATCGGACGTAAATTTGAAATTAATGACATAGCTGACTTGTCACCTTAATTACGACCTTAATGGTTAAAAAAGAATAACGTGTGATCTCCTATATCACTAAACGCTTGCTTACTTCCACAATACTTGTTCAAAGATAGCCATTTTGGATATAGGAAAACCTTTCTTAATCATTAACACTTAATCATTCCATTTCGAACTTTAGTAGTGAAATTAAAGTGTTGAATAATTGCGTCTGTTAAATTAAAATTTCACAATGCTCTATTTTGAGAGCATACATTTCTATTAACGGTTTTGTCTTCTAAAAATTTACTACATTTTATATATGGATAGTTACATGAATTAGAATTTTAATAATAAAACAAAATTTAAAAGGAAATCATCAACTACTTAGATAAATTTTCCATTTGCTTTATATCTGAAAGGATACATTTATGATTTAGTAAAAGACAGGTTTAGCTAAGTTTACTTTCATGCGAAATAAATTAACATAGCGAAAGAAAAGATTAAACTTTGCTAACACATAAGCATGACAATCGCCAGAAATATGTGAAGGAAACATTTGAGATACCGGTGCAAAATGATATTCAGACACTAGAATTATTTTTACGAAAACCATTTCCTTACTAAATTATCAAGATGAAATATTTCAGGAGACATTTGTAAAATAAACTGATGGGTTTTTAGAATTTAGTACTAAACATGTTTCAGAATTCAAACTTTTTTCGGAAAATTTATTGACTCTGGTGTAACATTGTATTTCTTCCAATTGCGGTAGAATTCATTTTTAATTTCGCAGTTATTTTTTATCTGAAAATTTTACCTCACTTTGTTAGTTATTTTGAAAATTAATGGAATCTAAATTTTAGACTACTTAAAAACTTTTTAAATTTATATTAAGGTCTTTATATTTTAAACGAATTGCAGATATTTCCCGAAACAGTCTCATTATATCGGGGATAAAATAAAGCAAAGCATAATGAGACATGGGCTGCATTGGATCATTTCTCTGTGGATTCAAGTCTCACAATTTGAAGCGTAGAAAGTCCTTCCTATGAAATCACAGCACCATAATAAATGGTAAATTAAAATTACATACTTGATTGTTGCATAAACTTCAACTCATTCACTTCATACCATTCTTTCTCTTGAAAAGTGGCAACTGAAAAAATAATCGGGAATCAGCAACAGAAGCATTTTGGTTTCAAACTAATATGGAAAGAAATGCGATATGAAAAATAGCATATCATAAAACAAAATTCTTGTAAAAGAAACTCATAACTACGCAAAAGGTAAAAATATTTTTTCATCAGGAACTACAAAGGTTTAGCCCAAATATTATTCTGGTACAGTATTCTTTCCAAGCTTTCCAAGAATAAACTACGTTGAAGATTTAAATAAAATTCTCATTAAAAATTAAAATTCACAGAAAAAAAATCAAGTCTAAAAAATAAGACCTAAAAGGAGGAAGAACTAAAAAAAAAAAAAAAAAAATTCTAAAATCAAGTGTAGTGTATAACATTCAATATTTCATAAAAATAAAAATATCTGTAAAATTAGTATGTGCTGCAATTAAAATATGGAATATTTAATTTTGTTTTCAGAACCAAGCCAATTAAAAGGAGTATTATTGATGAATTATCGTAACTATAGCTGCACGGCTAGTGGTTCTATAGAAAGTAAATGTTAGCAGGCAAGTCTTCAGGGCTCAAACTAGTAAAAATAACATTATCTACGGTTTAAACATAACAGATCTGTGGCGCAATCAAAACTTTCAATATAATCATTTTCAGTCTTGATGGACTTGGCCACTTTCGTACAACCTGTTTTCAAACGCAATTATCTGCAAAAGGCATAGTGATGCACTAAAATTCAAAACTCAAAATGTTTTTATTTTCACTACTTAGAAAATGTAAACTGCGCTGATTCATACATTTTATTACATTTCATTTCATTTAAAAGTGCGGTTTAATATCACCTGAATGGAATGATTTAATAATGTCTCCAGTAAGCATTAACTTGGGTTAAGAATTTAGTAAATCCGGTGCGCATTCTTCATCTACGAGGAAAGAGCATTGAAAACAAGCGCTAAATTACATATTACACGTAATTTCTTTATTCTGAAATTTATTAAAATTACATTTGTCAGGAAACCAATACTTATTTAATTTTCAAATTATCCAATCAGAAATTTTAGGAATTAAATATGTTTAAAGAAACCCATATTAAAAATTATAAATTTATTTTGTAATTGCATCTATGCCAACTATCTAAATTCAATATATTCAAATACTTTTAACAGAAAATGCTGATTTAAATATAAACTGTTGATTTAAAAACAAACAAACTATAGTCTCTAATTAAAACGCCAGCAGTAAAATTTATAATTCTAACAAGTAACATCTCAAATTCCGTATAAATGCGAAATCCATAAGTGATTCAAAAGGCAGAAGTACAAAATTTGTGTTTAATTTTTTTGTTCCATTATCTGTGGTTTCTCAATTAAAATTGAATTAAATAAATTGCTCGATTATCTGTTTTTACTAAATAATGGCGCTTTTTTAAAATAAAGTAACAGTTCAAATCAATTTCATATGCTTTCATTGGAACTGATGTTGACAAATAAGACGGCTTTGCACTTTAATTTTCGTCTAAGTCTACTAAGATTATTCAATGTCGTAATAAAATCGGAATTTAGACCATCTTTAAATATGTGCAATTTTAAGCAAATTTTTATGTTTAATGTAGAAAGGCGCCGTTTCGGCATTCAAATCTGCTTGAATTTATCATTGAGTTTCTTTTTCCTTTCAGCAAAATACACAGAAGCATCTAAAAAGATTCAACACCGTCCATAGAGTGCGAAATTTTCGAATTGTGTAAAATATCTTTTAAAGTAATATGTGAATGTCGCAATGCCAAGTTATATCTTATAGTTCACAAACTAACCTAAGCAATAGCAGAATAATTCACCATAATAACGGGAGTATATCAGGCTATGTCTTTGAAACAAACTATTATTTACACATTGAGTTATCAGCATCAATTATAAAACAATGGTCCAAATTTGTTTAAAATATTCGGTGCACAACCAGAATTTTAAAATTAAAATTGATAAAGGAAATATATTTTATAGTTTAAGACAAATTATCTTATCAGACACTAAAGTGAATTAATAAAAAAAGAGAAATTGCAACTTCGATGACGTAAATTAACCGATAATTCGATACTTTTATTGCGATAAGTGCGAAACATTTTTTAAATATTAATTTTCTGAAAAATTCCCCGATTTTTAAGTTATTCTCGAAGAAATATTTATGAAAATAATCTAACGAAACTGAATGTTAAATTGGTGCTAGCCTACGAAACTCAAAGATTGCAATTTTTTTTTTCAAAAGCATGTTACATTTCATTATAAAAAACTAAGCCTTTAATTCATTTTATAAAAATAAACCAAGTTCTGTTTCTGAAATAATGACCAAGAATTTTTCAATTCAACTTTTAATTGCACATCTAAAGACATTATTCCCATTGAATAAAACCGCTTTGTCTAATATTTTGATATTTCAAGTATAATTGGCGTTTTGGATAAGAATAGGAAGGCGAAAGATATATTTACAGACATGAACTTAGAAAGCTACGGATATAAGTCTTTAATAGTGAATATATACATAATAATTATTTATAACAATTGCGATACTTTAATTTCATACAAGGAAAAAAAAATCTTTATTTCCAAGAAAGATAACTTGAAACTACTTGCAACCAACTGTTCTTCACTAATTTCAATTTAAATATATCTTTCAAAGCAAACTTCTTCAGGTTTTAATAAATTCAATAGTTGATAAAAATGTTTCCATACATTTAATAAAATATTAATCAGAATACTTACCCCATTATTAATAATTTTCTTACTTAGACTTGTATATTGGCAGATTTATAATTACTGCAGCAGCATGCATACAGTATTCAACTTCGCACATTATGCCCTAATGTTTTACACTAAAATTTATAAACCAACGCAATAAAATTCATTTCCATAATATCATATGCCAATATCTTAAATTATTATTGCAGATATTCACGCAAAATTATTTAATCTTTTCTCGAAACAAAAATAACACAATTAACCAAACTTCTCGAAGAAGCATTTGATAACTTTCAAGTATAACTAAAAAATAAAAATTACAGCTTCGAGTTGACTTCAAATTCTCATACGAATGAGATTACTTTGCTTAAGAGCGGAAAGCAACCATAAATTATGTGGCATTATCTTCTTCCAGATGTCTAAGCAAATAACAGCTACTCATTTGGCATGGGTGTCAAAATGACAATGACAATAATATGAAATATTTGGATTCAAACGCTAATTTACATTATGAAATTTACACTGGTTTCATAAACTATAGGAACGAACATATGATTTGATTTTGAATAATTATTAATCCATATTAAATTACCAGGACACTATTAGAACTATCACTAGCGTCACAACAAATCATGTCGATACTGCTTCTTTCAGTATTGGCATGGTGGTCGGATGTGTCTAAAAAGAAGAGACATCACCAGCTCAACAACCTTCAATACAACCTAAGAATTAGAGGGTTCAATTTCTAACATAATATTATGTATACACCATGTTATAAATCAGATTTGTTTAATGAGAGGGAGTTTAATTCAAGAATATTTTATTTTAAAGTTAACATTTCAAATTTACATCAGCTGCTCGAACCTGGAAGGAATTGAAAGAAAATAAAGAAGGATCTTAGGTCATTTCTCCAAGTTTGGAGCATATTTAGAAATAAAATGTTTGGTAGCTTCCATCGATTAATAGAAAAAAAAAGGAAATTAACTGGACAATCTAGGAAAAGTTATCTATCATTTAAAATCAAAATAAAAACAGAAATATAGTCATTTTTTTAAAGTATCCAAACCCATGTCTGCAGCAACACAAGGATTAACAAAAATATTCATTTACAATTTTTTAAAAATTGGGTTCAATTTAATTTATTGAATGGTTTTAACATTTTCTTAAGCTCTGCCGAATCAAAATTTTACAAGATTTGGAATTTAGATAATGTGACTATGGTTTTGACCTTTATATGGTAAGTTTCAATTTTCCATCGATATAAGCAGTTGGAGATAATGTTAAGCAAAGATGAGTGCAGATTGGATTAGGCCTGGATTTTCTCTAATCTTGTGATCTCGATTCCTAATCAAAATGATTTTTCTTAAGATTTAATAGATGAAAGATATCCATCTTTTTGTTTTCTTTTAATATTTTTTTAGCTAAATTATGCTTGTATATCAGATTCAAAGCAAATAAAGTGGATTCACCCCTTTCATGAATCCACTTTCCAACAGTCTAGACCTTTGCTGGAAAGGTACTGATTCAGAATTTTGACACTGAGTGGCGCTATAATCAGTCTCATCAAGTATTGCAGGGTCGCTTTACAATACCAAAATATCACTTTTGTCATTATGAGTCTAGAGTTCTGAAGTCTAAGAAAACTCTAAATATTGGTCTTTTATTAAAAGGGTTAACTTTTGCGATTCTAATACATATTTTTCTAATCCTATCTTGTATTTTAAGTATTTAAGCTCTTATACTGGTCTTTTATTAAAAGAGTTAACTTTTGAGATTCTAATAAATATTATTCTAATCCCGTCTTGTATTTTAAGTTAAATTATTCTTGGAAGTTATGAAAGAGTGATTTACTCTTTTCATTAGTTCGATTTCAATAATATTCTAGTTTAGTTCAGTTATATTAACGTCCCCGTTTGGAAGCATCAGTAAGGTTATTTGTGAATGGACTTCGTAATTTTGAACCTCGCACAGATGATAAAGACAACACCTGTATTGGAACTTCTCCATGCCAAGCTTCCGTCTCACACCAATTAGATAGGATTTAGTGCATGACGTGACGTTTAGTGCATGATTTAGTGCATCAGTAAGGTTATTTGTGAATGGACTTCGTAATTTTGAACCTCGCACAGATGATAAAAACAACACCTGTATTGGAACTTCTCCATGCCAAGTTTCCGTCTCACACCAATTAGATAGGATTTAGTGCATGACGTCACATTTAATGCCTTATCGACTTGCGTACATGTCGAAATCTTTCATGGAATCGAGTCTCGAAGCCCGGCCTTACCACTAGGCCACTGTTGCGTTCAGTAACATTCTATATTTTCATTTTAAAAGTAATCTAATACATTGTAATAATAAAAAGTGATAAGCATATTTTGGATTCGCTAAACAAGAGTAATTGGAATTGAAACTATATTTTTCTTTGCAAGTCAATATTTTTTTATAACTTCTGTGCAGCTGCAGATAGGTCATGGGGGTTTGGAAAACAATGGCTATAATTCTGTTTTATTTTCGATATTAAATAAGATACTATCTTTCACTCATACGTTCTGGTTCTTTTCAAAATTATTTTATTGCATATAAATAGGTGAAATTTGGCGAGAATTTCTTTCGGTTTTCTAAACTTTAACAAATAACGATGAATCATTTTTATTTATATATACTTAAATAATTAAATAGGTGATGTGATTTTAGAATTTTTCTTTGAAATTGAAAAAGTAAGGATTAAGGATTATTTTGTTAGTCAAATGCGCTTTATTTTTTACCTGAGGTGCACTAAATATTAATTCGGCATTCGAACCCTCTCATTCTTGGATAGTGTATAAGGTCACCTAGTCACGGCTTTGACGGCGTCCAAGTTATTTGAAATCTGTTAAAAATGAAGCCATTATTCTGAATGCACTGTTAACCGTATAGGCCATGTGAATCTTCGTCTGAATCCAGATACTTCATGTAACAGTTTACTTTAGTAATTACGTCAAACGAGCAATAGTTTTGTGTATATTTTTGAATGAAGATGTTGCTGGGTAACTCAAAGCTGTTTTCTAGTATTCATTTGAGATTTAAAAGATCGCTGTCAAAATCTACTTCGTTCTTACAGCAGCACAAATAGGTAAAAATATTCCTGAACTTCATTTGATAGTATGACCATAAGAATTCTTGCTTTTAATTCTGAACTGTGATTCATATTTTATAGTTATGTTTGAATAGTACCAAACCCTTCCTTAATATAGTTAAGTTTGAATCCATTATGAGTTTCTCTGTTTTAGAAATTGTTTAGTATTATTGTGTGAATACCTGTAATAATAATTTCATCTTGACAAATGGATTCATGGAAAATCAATTATATTGAATTGGTTTGCTAAATATGAATGCAAAACATTTAGAACATTGACATGCAAAGATTTATATTAGATGTGTGTGTTGACATGCTACATATGTTAATTACTAAATTGCAAATTACATCTACCAATTGAGTACGTATTTTACTTCAAAATTATATTAAATATATGAATAAGTTAATGTGAGATATTTCATACTTTAAAAATAGAGGAGTATCGCTTTAAAATACGTCTATATTGAATAATGATCTGGTTTGGCATAATCTTAATTTTTTTTTATCATAAAATAAATGTTTTTTTCTAAAACTCGGGATATATAATTGATACTTTTCTACAGAGATGATCTCTTTTTAAAAAGCATTTATATTTTCTATATTAAAGATTTGATTCCAAAGTTTTCAATGAAAATTTCAAATCATATTTCCAAACATTTCTTTTTTGTGCTTTCTTATTAAGAATTTTTTTTTTCTTAAAATGAGTTACAAAATATTAGATTATTGATACGTTACTCAGAAATAAGCTGCATTTGAAACATTAATGGCCATTTTTGTGATATACATTTATTGCAGTTTTCAAATGGATGTTGGAAATTAAGCATGTTATGTTTCGTAGAACAGAATTGGTGAAATTATTCGATTTTTTTGTCAGTTGCAGTTCTTTCCATAAAATTTCTGTGTGTATTGAAAGGTAGACAGTAATAGAATTGAATTGAATTTCATTATTTACTAATGCAATTTAAATAAAAATATTTTTTGGGAATTTAAATAAAATTGTAAAAAGTACATTGTTCTAACATCATATCAAATCAAATCCAATATATTATTATTTCCCTAGAGTTGAACTTCAGTTCTTTGTTTACTCTACAACTTAATTAGGCAGTACTTTTCGCTTCAAAAATGGTGCTCAACTAACTCTGTATTATGCTTAAACTTCAAACTCGATGTATAACATAACTGAGCGATTTAATTTCAGTTCAGTTTAAGTGACAATTTGATGCACTTATTTCATTCATATTTGGCGCAGATTTTAGTATCTTAAAATTCATAATTTTCAAGATCGGAACAAGTATACTCGGAACTTTTAGTCAAATAATATTTCCAACATATATTATAAATGCTGCATGTATTACATGCATAACATGCAAATTTTAAAAACTATTTTTTAAAGCAGCATTTATTTAAAATGAATTACAAAGCCTTTTAATGCATTCGCATTTTAAAATGCTGACATAAATTGTCAGAAATCTAATCTTTTTTTTTAAATTTAGCTTATTTCCCTTTGAAGTCTAGAAGCTTATTTTTGTTACCGAAATATTTCAATTAGTTAAGAAAATCATAGTTACCTATTTTTAAATGCGGAAGCTATAGGGCACAAGAACTCGGGAGGAATAAAATTCAAATAAATTTGTAATACCTGAATAATTCTCAAATGGTTGCAAACTCTTCTGCCGAAAACTTTGACCTCCGAAACTGTTGAATTTTCATGAATACATTTAATTCACCTTGTTGTTTTGTGCATGAAAATTCCTTTCGCGAACTAGGTCTTTTGTTTTCAGCATTTGATAATTTCTGAATAAAAAGCCCGACTGGAATCTAGAATCTGTTAAAAAAAAATATTTGATCCCTTAATATCAGATTATTTTAATAGAAATTAATTGCGGCCCATTCAAATATTTTCGTGTGAATTTGGAAAAAAAAAATATACAATTTTCATGTGCTAATGCATCCAATGAGTTTCAATTTATCAATGTTTGAATGAAACAAAGAATTGTTTATCGAACATTTGGTGCTTCAATTGGATTGCAGACAAATATTAACCAAAATAATTTACCTTTTTGTAAAAATAACCTAACCACTTCCAAAATATAATTTTAATATACTGATTGCTTAATTTTTACTATTGAAAAGTTCATCTTATCATTTTTTATATAAAAATAGAATCCACTAATTGATTGAATATTTAAAAAGTACATTTATCTATGTACCGCAACTAATTTCACATGGAAAATATAAAACTGAAGAGAAATACTCGTTGTTTTTTACACCAGGGTCAACCTAATTAGAATTGTGATTGGACCATGCTAATTGAATTTGTAAACACAGTTTTGAGAATGAAGTCAAACAAATGTGAAACCTTTTACTAAAGGTCCTTTCAACAGCCATATTCATGCATTCAAGTTCCTACAATCAGAAATTCGGTAATATTAAATATAGCATAGTTTTTTTAATACTGTTATAACAATAGAAGTAAATAATTTCTCGTATTTCAATATTGAAAAATAATAAGCCAATGGCATCTCATTCATTTTACAATTGAACAATAAGCACCAATATTACAAGAATTGTGGATTAATATGAAGACTTTAAACAGATTTTACATTTTAACTATTTTTGTGATGATAAATGTTAATTTTTTGAGAAAGATTAAGAAAAAGCATAAATGCCTGTATTTTTTTTATAAGTAGCTTAATAGATTTGTCTTAGGACTCTCTAAACTGAAATGGCCTTGCATTTATAAGAATTGTCATTAAGTTAAGGAAGCGTTGAATTTTTCACCTCTCTCGAAAGATTGACTAGTGTTAAAATTACGTGAAGAATTAAATTAGCTTTTAACAAATTTCCGATTCTAAAAAAAATGAAAAAATAATGGGAAATAATTCTAATGCTTTCTGTTGGAGCTGCCGTTTCAAAGTTTACTTGGGTATTTCTTTATTATAATTAAGCTACCATAGGTAGTGAACATGATTTACATCTTCAAATGGTAAAACACTTCTCCATTTGAGGTTAGAATGCATTTGAATACTAAAAGGAATTGCGATCCTATTGGGTTTAAAAATCACATAGAGATGTTATTGGTAGAAGTACGACTTGAATAATTCTGAATTTCAGCTATCTAATTAATATATTTGTAACACAAGAAAAACCTTTGCACTTTCTTAAATAAAAGTGCTGCTTTTATCTTTAACTTGAATAGAGTTGGGTTAAACTTTTAGATTCGTATTCTTCCATCATCTGGATTTAAAACTGAGTATGCAGTTATTAGGTAATGTTGGCAATGAAATCTTAGACTGAACCAAATTGTAGTAGTGTGTAGTTTTCTTCGATTTCGACGGCAGGCTTATCGGGGCTCCCATACTCGGAGAAGGACTATCCCTTTCTTGATTGTGACTGTTTCGGCTACGGCTTTTAATATATTGTCATGAGTTTGATGCAAGGCGATGGTAACTTACCTCTGAAATGGAGATTTTAGTGGTGGGCAGTTAAATGAATGGAAATTGATAGTGTTGTTATTGCTATTACTGTTGTTGTTAATGATAGTCGTACAGATTGATAGATCCACATTACGGACATCAAGTTTTATATAGTAATAATGAGTAATGTACGGATTGGTTGGATATTTGCGCAATGTTCGTTATTGCGTGTAAAGTTTTGTAATGAGTAAATGTGTTCTGTAATGATAAAAGGCGTAATATGCGACGGACAGCAAGCTTTTTGCTGTTGTTATTGGCGTGATGGCGCAGAAGTATTGGCAAAAAATGTGAAGGGCAATGCATGAAATGAGACGAATGTAGAAGTTTTGTGCGCTAGTGGCGTGAAGTGCATCAATTGTGTGTGGAAGTTTTGTGCACTGGTGGTGTGTAGTGCATCAAATGTGTTTGGAAGTTTTGTGCACTAGTGGTGTGCAGTGCATGAAATGTGTGTGGAAGTTTTGTGCAACAGTGGTGTGCAGTGCATGAAATGTGTGTGGAAGTTTTGTGCAACAGTGGTGTGCAGTGCATCAAACGTGTGTGGAAGTTTTGTGCAACAGTGGTGTGTAGTGCATGAAATGTGTGTGGAAGTTTTGTGCAACAGTGGTGTGTAGTGCATGAAATGTGTGTGGAAGTTTTGTGCAACAGTGGTGTGTAGTGCATCAAATGTGTGTGGAAGTTTTGTGCAACAGTGGTGTGTAGTGCATCAAATGTGTGTGGAAGTTTTGTGCAACAGTGGTGTGTAGTGCATGAAATGTGTGTGGAAGTTTTGTGCAACAGTGGTGTGTAGTGCATGAAATGTGTGTGGAAGTTTTGTGCAACAGTGGTGTGTAGTGCATGAAATGTGTGTGGAAGTTTTGTGCAACAGTGGTGTGCAGTGCATGAAATGTGTGTGGAAGTTTTGTGCAACAGTGGTGTGCAGTGCATGAAATGTGTGTGGAAGTTTTGTGCAACAGTGGTGTGCAGTGCATGAAATGTGTGTGGAAGTTTTGTGCAACAGTGGTGTGCAGTGCATGAAATGTGTGTGGAAGTTTTGTGCAACAGTGGTGTGCAGTGCATCAAATGTGTGTGGAAGTTTTGTGCAACAGTGGTGTGCAGTGCATCAAATGTGTGTGGAAGTTTTGTGCAACAGTGGTGTGTAGTGCATCAAATGTGTGTGGCAGTTTTGTGAAATAGTGGTATGTAGTGCATCAAATGTGTGTGGTAATTTGTGCTGTGGTGATGGGTAGCATATATAGATTAATGAATGTGGAATTTTTGTGCTGTGGTAGTGGACAATGCGCGATATGTGGCTGAAAGAAAATTATAAGTGGTGATGGTGGGCAATGTACAAAGAGTAATGGAGTGACAGTTTTGTACATAAGTTGCGAGGGAATTTCGTAAAGTGCAATGAGCCTGAAATTTTCGTGAGTGATGTTGGGCCATTCATGAAGATCAGTGAGTATGGGATTTGTGTGGCGTTAAGCAATGCGTGTAGTGCAGTGAGTAGAGATTTTAGTGGCGTTAGGCAATGCGTGAAGTACGGTGAGTGTGGGATTTTTTAGTGATTTTTGGCAATGTGTGTGGAGGTTTTGTGAGCAGTGGGGCGCATTGCATGAAGTGCAGTGAGTGTGGAATTTTTGAATGATGATGGGCAATGCGTGAAGTGCAATAAGAATGGAATTTTTTTGAAGGGTCATGGGCAATACGTGTGGAAGTTTTGTGATTGGTGGTGGGCAGTGAATGTGGAAGTTTTGTGATTGGTGGTGGGCAGTGAATGTGGAAGTTTTGTGATTGGTGGTGGGCAGTGAATGTGGAAGTTTTGTGATTGGTGGTGGGCAGTGAATGTGGAAGTTTTGTGATTGGTGGTGGGCAGTGAATGTGGAAGTTTTGTGATTGGTGGTGGGCAGTGAATGTGGAAGTTTTGTGATTGGTGGTGGGCAGTCAATGTGGAAGTTTTGTGATTGGTGGTGGGCAGTGAATGTGGAAGTGTTGCGGGTGGTGGGGAGCAGTGGCGTTGGTGATTGGCTATGCATGATACACGATGGAGTGAAAGTTTTATGTTGTGGTCGTGGGTGATGAGTGAAGTGTGCTGGAGTGGAAGTTTTGACCAGAAGCTGTGATAGGTGATTCATGTAGTGTAGCGAGTATGGAAGTTTTATGCAACGATTGTGAGTAATGCGTAAATGAGATGAGCGTGGAAGTGTTGTGCTGCGCTGCGCTGAGAAGCAAAGCGTGATGGGTAGTGCAAATTTTTTAGTTGTGATCAATACCCGAATTACAGTATAGTGTAAGTTTTATATGCTGGAAGATTGATCAGTGCGTAAAGATGAGGTAAAAGGGAAGTGTCGTGGTGATATTGTTATGCGTGAAGTGTGGTGAGTAAGGAAGTGTGATACCGTAATAGTGAACAATGTGTAGATTGTTGTTGGATAAAAGTTTTGTCCTTTGATGGTGAGTAATGCGTACACTGAAATGAAGTTTTGTGCTATCTTGTACTTTTGAACAGTGCGTTTATAGGGGTTGAACTGTAATAATTGACGTGGATGGAAAATTATGTATAATGGTAATTGCAGAATTGAATGTTTACAATGTGCAGTTTCTTTTGTTTTAATTTGGATTCATTATATTAACATATCTTTGTAACGATAGCTTTGTTGCGACGGATCTCATTGGTTGCTATGGTCTTATGATAATTCTATTGAATAGTTTGAGAAAACTATTCCGGATTTTATAATTCTGATTATAATCTAAAACTAAAAATAAATGCATTTCGTATAAATTAACCGAAATAACGAATTAACTCTGATATAACTTTAATAGCTTTAAATTAACTTCTTGAAATTATTAATTGCATGTTCTAAATTTCGCTTGTATTATTTTTACATACGGCAAGACATATTTCACAATTCAGTTCTGTTTGCTTAACTCCCATCGCTGAGATAACAACCATTTTGATTCAAGACATTAGTCTTTTTATATAGATAGTAAAACAGTATCTTTCAGTTATCATAGCCTTGCAAATTAAAGCTTGAAGCAGCTTTGTTAATGAAATTGAATAAGACTCACTTTGAGCAAAACTATGTAATCAGAAATTGAATTCGCTACATTGACCCTCTATCATCAAAATACGAACCGACAGTACAAAAGTAGCTTTACAATTACTGGAAAATAATGCCATGGGATAAGTATTGAGAGATGTTAATTTGAGGCTCCATTGCTTGCAGCATAGTAATTTTTAAATTATTTAATAGATCAATGAAGTTAAACTACTTCCCGCATTGACAAAAGCTGTTGGGGTAATATTAGAGAGCTGAGTCAACTTGGGATGTCCAATGTGCCTTCGCTGCATTTCTTTAATTCTGGTCTTAATTCCTTTCACTAAGTCAAACACATCATCTGACATATTCAAATCTGTTTGGAGGCCAAGTCCTAAAACGTCTTGTATCTAAGATTGGATTGATTCACCCGATATTTGGACATGGTATGTAAAATTATCCTCATCTTGACTCGTATTTAACTTGAATTGTTTTATATTTGTAAATAACGAAATTTTTAATGGATATTGATCAATTCATGATGTGCCACAATTCTGGAATATTGTACATGTGCATTTTGAAAGGCAATACCTTTTCCATATTTTCTTAGTTATGAGTTAACAGATTAATTTAAATCTTCATTAAATTCTACTTGTCCCATCTGGTACTGAATTTGAGAAACTGAAAAGATTCTATCATAAAAGTATAATAATTAGTTTTATAATGTGTAAAAAAAATTAAATATAAGAATTCTGATTTTTAAGAATGTTCTATGTTTTTAGGCAGTTTTCTTAATTTAATTTTTCTCTCATATAAATGTGTTAAAATTTCTATAATAATACTTATTTTAAGTGAAAAATACCTTTTATATAAAATTAGATAATGTTTCTGAAATTTCATTTTCTGTAAATTTGTATTTTTAGTTATATGCTAATCCCAAAATGTGTACTAATCCGCTTTAAAGCATATGTTACATCCATTGTGATTAATTTTAGATAACATTTTTGATTCCAATTAAATTTTCTACCAAATGTTTTGACAAAATCTTTACTTTTTGAATGCGAAAAAGATAATTTAATTCTATTTTTAGATTATTTTTTATTTTTAATAAATTTATTAAATTAATCCCTTAAATTAAAATTGCTTTTTTTATATTTATAGGCATATAATTGTGTAAATACTATAGAACAAAGTTCTTATATCGGTGTATAGCTGATGGTTCGCCCGGCTAACTATTCTGCAATCCTCCAGATACCCCGAGGAACTATTAATTATTACCACTATTATCTAATATGAAAATAAAAAAAAATCTCAACTAGAATTAGTAGCATTAAACTATAAGTTATTTAATAAAATATTTCATACAATTGCAAAAATGAACTGATTCAGGAGTTTTAGACAAGTAAATGTTTCAGAACTTATACAGTTTAGAGTAAATTTCGTAAAATATTGCATTTTTAGTTCTTTAAAAAGTTATTTTTTTAGCTTTTAAGCATTATAAAAGGAAAAAAAAAGATGACATTAGTTGAAGCAAAAAAAAAAAAAAAAAAAAAAACTGAGTAGCAAAGAGATATTTGTTTTAAATGGGTCTTATTATTTGAGAATTCATCTTTATTAAGTGTAGCTCTCTCACCCTGTTAGTAAAAAGCAATCAAATAAAGATCCATTATTTCACAATATGCTGAAATTCTATTATATAAAGCATAGATACTCTTTAATAAGTAAAATGTAAGATGTGCTAGTTGAAGATTACTTTAGCATAGGCCCTGGATGAGTAGGAGAAATATAGCCGTAACAATTTCCTACGACTATTGTTTCTCAATTATCAGTTTTGCCTGTCACGTTCGTTTGTGGCAAAGTTTTAGTCTGATTACCACAGTGATCAATGTGCACCATTTGAAATTGCCACACAATAATAAAAAAGTTGAAACAGGCAATTTTAACAATGTGCAGTGTTTTAGGTAATTGAATTACCCAAAAGATATCAAATGCATGTGATAAAGTCTTTATTTTTGCTAATTGAACTTATATTTTTAATTATCTTCCTGAACATTTTTGTTTAATTTAATTAATTTCACTCGCTTTCTGATATGTTATAAATTTTAAAAGTTTATATATTAGTTTAATATGAATATTCAAGCTATTTCATCATTTTCTATGATTCATTAATCATTTAAACTTTAAATTTGATTCTGTATTAACTACGCCACCTGATAGAGAATTTTAGAAAAATTTATTTCAAGTTGAAAAGCAGAAAATGATAAATAGTTGCCAACTATACTAATAAATGTGTTGTTGTTTCTGATGGCACTTGTCATAGATAAGCCCGCTGACTAAGCTACCGAATTTAAGCCGAAATTCTTGTCTCTTGTTTAACATTAGTACCATCTAGGTGCAAGAGCACGACTTAGTTAATCACGCGTCACAACCCTTTTTATGGAGCGGGCTTTATTCGTGCAGTTCATTCATTCAACCACAGATTATAATTTAGACCTGTACCAAAGAACGTTCACCCCTGATCCAGTACCCCCAGTGGTATTACTCTCGACATGGCGGACTTTGTGACCACGACAGATTTGTGTGCCAGCCACCACCAAACACGGAGAGTCTTCAGTTGGCGGGTTCGAACCCACAATTCAAGGGATGCAAATCCAACGCCCTACCAACCAGGCTATCCCGGCCTTACTAATAAATGTTTTTAAAGATAGAATTTCATTTATTTCATCTGTTCGTTTCGAGAAATTTGTCCTGTTCTTTTTTTCTGTTCATCATCTGTTCAATTTTTACTTTAACGCCTTTTGACAATGCTCTTATTGACCTTGAAATACTGATTTATGCAATAATTATAAAGTAAAGACAGATCAAATATGCTGCCTTCCATATACTTTATCATTTGTGAATACCAATATATTAATACACCAAAGGTTAATAAATAAGGAAGAAAATAAGCTTTTAGTGAATTTTAAAAATCTTCTGGTTAAATGTATATTTTAATATTATTTAACAGCTGACGATAAACGTTTTTTGTATATTAACGTTATTTTAGACAAAAGTGTTTTTTTTCCATTAAAAAATTAAACATAAAGGATTTTGATCCTGAGAAAAACCAGTTACATCAACCAACGATGTGTTGAAAATGATTAACAATTCAGCAGAAATGATTTCTTGCAGAAACAAACCCTAACCCTACTTAGCTGCAGAATGAGAACTGCAATATTATGTCCTATTACTCTACCAATCCATTTCCTCGGTATATCATCATTTATTTCATCCAAATGAAAGGAACTAAGCATTTTCGTATTCTTGTTATTTGTTTACTAGATATTCATCGTCTCGCTCACATTAAGACAATAGCAAAGAACATTTTCTCCTCAATTTCCTTCTCGTTACTTATTATAATTTTTTTCTTATTCATAAATCAATCCATGCAGATGTCGAATGAGGTCACTAGCTTACAATAAATAGTATTTGTTTTTATTTTTCGATAGAACTCGCTTGCTTTCTGATAATATCTTATTGTTCACCATAGAATCAAAGATAACAAATTGCATGTGATATTGCTTTGATAGATTAGTCTTGTCATTTAAAATAAGTAAAGAAAGTAAATACTACATTTTCTAATAACTATCATGGGATAAGATATGAGGCAAGGTAAAAAAATGTTACAGATACGAAAGAAAATTCATTAGATTAAAGATATTAAATTTTTACACAAATACATAATGTGCAATGTTAAAGGTTATAAATGTTTCAAAAGGTACATTCTATTCTAAATTTTCCCTTTTTTCGTCAGCAATAAGAATTATTTTGTATATTTGACTGATAATTAAAAGTGTAAGTAGAAATATATTCATTTTAAAACAGTTGCAATTTTGAGAAATAATATTTATATATGCATGGATAAACTGAAATGAATACATCATTCCAAGTATTATTTTTTTTTCAAACGCAGGGAGGAATTAACAATCTATCGGCAAGTGGAAAGGTGAAATTCATGATTAAGTGAAAATAATGAATGAATTAGTTAGACATTATTTTCAATTGAATGATTCATTACAAAAATCATAACTGTATGGAATGCAATATCTTAATTTGAACAATGTAGCATTATTCATTTTAAATGAAAAATAAAAAGAACACTTTCTGTTTTCGAATGTAAAAAGCATTCATATTCCTCCACACCTCGATATCGATATATTTGTCCAATAAAAATTTGTTATTTTCTTCTATGGCCTTGGCAATAAACGCCAAAGAATGAAATCCGTGAATTATTTGAACATATTGGCATCTTCTGTATAATGGAGCTTGGCGCAATCAGAAAATCGCCAAATATATCCAAGGAAAATAAAAATAAACAATTAAGCTTGTTCTTCGCATGAATGAAATAATCGCAAGAACATTAAAATGTTTTTCACCTAATATTTTTAATAACCCTAATAATAACTAAAGAGGTTGGATTTTTAATTTTTTTTTGTTGTATGTTGCATTGGTATCTGATTTGTTTGAAAATATGAATTTGGATGAAAATTTCAATGTTTACTTCTTAATTTTTTTGCATTTTCAAAAAATAGGTACGTTTCTGTTTCCAGTGATGTCTTTGTTTTGTCTCTGTCAGTTAGAAGGCAGGTTATAGCAAACTATTGATATGTAAGTGATGCTTATTTATAAACTTTAAATGCATTTTATATTATTCTATTGTATGAGTATCATTATGTTATGCATAATGTAATGGACCATGGATTTGATGTTGAATTCTCAAGAAGTGGATTTAGAATTGTCTAATGTAAATATTTTTGAAAAAAAAATCCGAAATTTCAGGGACAATTTCATATTTTACACAGGAGGATTTTGTTTTTGAATATAATTTTTAGATAAGTTAGTTACACTCTAAGTTATATTAAATACGTAATATTAGAAAGTAAAAAGAAAAACCTTTTTGATATTTGTTTTCTCTAGAACAATTCTAGTTTTTGTCAATAAATACTAAAATTTACATCAATATATGGGTTTTCTTCAAAAGCAACATATGTATTTAAATAATTTCACTTTTATTCAACATTTGATCTTTATATTAATAAAAGAAACTTCATATAACCATTTTTTTTTCAGATCCCCTTCGAATGTAGACGGATAACTTAAAAGAAATTTATAAGTATTTTTTTCATTTAAATTTAATACTTAAGCGGCTTCGATTATCCACATTATTTCTCAAAAACCCTGCACTTTTCTAACAGCACTTGAAAAAAAAAAACATAATTTGCATTCGATTACAAAAAAAAAAAAAATGCAGACGATTTAATATATTTCCAGCAACAAAAGCAACTATACGTCTCTTATAACTGTCAATCATTAAGCTTTTCTTTAAAATCATGTAAATCTTTTTCGCATCGAGTTATGAAGCTCTGAATATCAATATCCTAGAATTCGCTATCGCCTTATTCTAATCCCTCAGTAATTGGTCTAAATCAATGAAATTTAGAATATATTTTTTTAATTCGGAGAATTCCAATCATAAATGATTACGCATTTTTTCGTTAAAAAAATACGATTGTGCTGAAATTTTTTTACTAAATGTAAGTAATAGGTCCGAGAAACTGGATTTCGTAATATTTTCCAGAACTGTATTCATTGACTGATACAACTTAAAATATAATTTTAAAAGTAATTAAACGTATAATTTTAAAGTAATTTTTATGTAACATTATTCTTGTTTAGAAATCAGCTATTGCAATTTGAATTGATATTCTCAAAATATTTGGTTCGGTTTTAATGAATTCGCAGGCATTAATGTTTTTCTTAGTGCTTTTTCAAATTTTGACACAATTTAAGAAAGTTTATTGCTGTTTTTTCAGATTCAGAGATCTACGAAAGTAAGGAATCATTTAAAAATTGAAATGTGTTTATTTTCAACCATATTAAGATTGAAGGAAACTTATTCAAATTCTTATAAACAGAAATTTTAAAATCCCCTTCAATCAAATTCTGAATGCCAAATTAAAAAGGCAAAAAATTCGATCTATTTTTGTTTTGGAAGAAAAAGAAATAAACAAAACTACCTGTGACCAATGAATGCTGTTTTCATTTAATATTTTTATACTTTTGTGATATTTATTGGCATCAACAACTGAAAATTTCATCTGACGGCTGTCTAATATTTCACGACGAATCCAGGTTTTTCTCTGCCTTTCTTTTCAATTTAGCTCAGATGAAGCTAATAAAATGAGAGCACGATTTTCTAAAATAATAAAAATGAGTTGAAGGGCTTCGGAATCAATTTGTGACACATTGCTCGAAAGTAATCAAAGCAACATTTTTTAAAAAGTTCTCTTTTTTTTAAAGTTTCTTTTTTAGCAATTTTTTTAAATCTTTAGAAACCACTTTCATGAAGGATATTTCTGTAACTTTTGATAGTTTTTTTCCGTCATTTTGTTGTTATAAATTATTATTTTCTATTTAATATCGTTTTATTCCAAATATATGTGCGTTGTAAATCAGCTATTTCAGTTTATTGACTTTTTCCATCATATGTATGTTGTAAATTAGCTTTTTCCATTGTAAAATTGATTCTTTTCTTAATTAAATTTCAATATACAAAGGCTATTTCTCTAATTTCTATATCCGGTTTTTCCTACATTTCTCAGAATTTGTACACTAATTTCTAACTTAAATCTACCCTTTTATGAGACAAACTTTCGAAGAAGCTTTGTATCTGCTGTTTTACTGGAGAAATACTGTTGTATGCATAATATTTATTTGTAAATCACTAAAATAAATTATGAGTGCATAAATAAAATTAAATTTGTTGATTTTTTTTACAAATAAATTAATAGCGTAGTAGAATTTTTCCGTACGTAACTTAGTTCTCATAATATTTGTTGCAGTGTCGAAATATTTTCGGATATTTTGAAGTGCCCAAGTCAATATGGTTGCAGTTTCATCTTAAAATATAACAACTATTATTATTATTTTGTGCATGAAGTACTGAAATAGAAAGTATTCTATCTTCAAAATTCTCAAAAAATTCATTCCAATGAATTTGATACATTTCCAAGCAACAGATTTATCCGAGTGAAAGTAATTCTTTGAATTATATTTTTCTATCTGTTGGCTGGAGATCTGTTTCTATCTGAATCACACTGAGATAAACTTTCGGTTTGGTATCAAAATTGTGGATATCTGTCAAATTTTAAGCAAAATCTAACTAAGGTTAATTTGTTGAAATTTTTGAGTCGGAGGAATTTATTTTGAACCAATTCTAACCTGGCATTAATCATGAAATGACTTGAGTAGGAATTTATCTCATTTGCAGTTCTGGAAGCACTAAGGGGGAATTCTCAGCAAAATAAAATAATCTGAAATAATTTATATATTTAATAGATAATTTACATATTCCATATTGCATCTACAAAAAGTAAACTACCCAAGAAATTTTAGAACATACTTTAGTATCTCCGAACCGTTCTTAATTACAGAGATCTAACTGAAAACATAATTACTTCAGTTCATTTGACGAGATCTATACTTCCTCGCAAGGATTTTGTTTCAGTCAAAGATACGGTTTTTTTTCTCTGAATGTTATATTTAGTTTTAAAAAATTATATTAATAATAATTTCTATTTGTTAGGTTCGAATGGAATGTTTTGCTTATATTTTACCCTTTAGAAGACATGGAAAGTAATATTTGGATTTTTGCGCTATTGGAAGTTCATGGGCAGTTTATACCATTTCAACTGATATTTAAAGTGCTTAAAAAGTGATATTTCTTTATTATTCAGAAAGTGCTTAGTTTCCTAGGAGGAATATAAGTACATCATTGATCATATTATATACGCAAAAGTGCTTTTCTCGAAAAACTTTATTTGAAATATTTTTTTTATCGATTTAAAACAAAATAAATGCCTCTATTATTTAAAGAAATCGACCAAGAAAGTTTATTTTTTATTTTTTTATTATTATTATTATATTCCAATTTGAACATATCGTAATGTTTAAAAAATAAGAATGTGCTACCCCGAAATGTGAAAGTTTAAAATCTGCATCCATACCTGTAAGTTGTTGTATCAAAAAATATTTATTATTTCGCATTTCCTTCATAGTACATTTGTAATGACGAATGCAATGTATTCAGTTTCTTTTTTACATGCAATATCATATATTTATATTATTATATAAAAATGCATATAAAATATTATTTTCACAATTTTTGTATTTCTTCAGAAATATAGTTATTATCTTTGCCGAGCCCAGGACTTAAACAGGCTGAATGAAGAGAAATCAATTTCTTTAAATTTTGATACAGGTGTTTTTATTTTTAAATTGAAAAATTGAATTTTCTATTGATATTCGTATTTTAATTTTTCAGAAGGGAAATTTATCTTTTGAGAAGAAAATATTATTTCTACTCAAATGAAATAATAAAAACATATATAACAAAATCTAAAAAATAAACTTCTATAGTAAAATAATTCAGTTTACCTTTTTAGCAGGTGAAAGCAATTCATAATCTGAATGTAAAAAATAAAGCATACTAACTTATTTAATTAATTTCCATATATTTCTAATTACTTTCTGTTATGTCATTATATAGGTTTGGATCTCACGTCCTTTTTAAGATACTGTATTAAACTGAATCAAATATAACTAATAAAAAAAAACATTTTTTTTCCCTTTATGCTCAAAATTTATAACCATTCTTAAACCATTTAAGAAATGGTCAATCATAAGTAGAAAAATACGTTTAAAATAAGGAGAAAATATATAGAGTAGGCATTATAATCATGTGCTATACTTAAATATCTAAGATTCTAATACCGATCCTAGCATTTAAGCATTCTTTTAGCATTTTAGACCGTCAGAAGGTGAGTTTTTTTCATATGAAGGTCTGAAATTTAAGAAAAAAAAAGGAAGGAAAAACCTGGCATATCATTAAATTTTTGCCTTTACAAGAAAGAAAAATTTGCACCCAAACTGTTATAACAGATTATAGTTTTCTTTCCATGAACAACAACAAAAAAGAAAGCAAAGTGTTTACGTGAGAAAAATCACTGCAACCCATTCATCTCATCGTAGAGTGAATCAAGTGGCCTATCCATCTACTTGTTTTTAGAGCCTTTTTTAGGGAAGTCGCTTCTAAAGAATGGGAAAATAAGTACTCTTTGAGCTATTGCTGCTCCACTGATGTGAGAGTAAATCCCATGGGTAAAGTTCTCATCTTCCCTTCACTTCTTCGTTCGAGCATTGAAACGGGCGATAAATGATTATATCATTCGTGGTATCTCTGAGATTGTTGTTGAGAAAGAATTGTATAGGGATTTGCTATATTTGGATATAGTTTTTATTTCCTAGCAATTGTTCAGTGGTCCCTTCAGTTAGAGAAATGAGGCTGAGTTTCTGTCATTTTGGAAAGTGCTTCCTAATACTATACAAGATAATTCAAAATGATTGCCGTGATTTCAGATAGCTACAATTCTCTTACAAGCCATTGGAATATTGGAAGAGAAATTGGGAATATAATACAGAATAAATTTTGAACTTCTTTAATTTCATTATAACTGCTTTATGAATTAATTATTCATGTCCTTTTTGGAAACATTTAATAGGCCATCAATTTCACTCCAGACATTGCGATGTTTCCAGTGAACATTCTATATGTGTTTATTATCCTTTTTATTTTCTCATACGCTAAGCGTAGAAAAATTCGAACTCGACATTTTTGTCGATTCCTCAAGTTTCAGATCTCCCTGAGTTTGACAAACACATTTTTAGAATTATCTGTCTCTCTGTAGACAAGAAAGCTCGAAAACACTCTTAACTAGACGGACTGAAATTTGGTATGTGGACCGTACATCGTATTTCTATATTTCTGTCTAATTTTGAACGAAAAGCATTCAAAGCAAGTCTGTATATCTGTCTATATATTCGAGTATAAGTGAACTAGATAGCTACAAAACGTAAAGAACTAGACAGAATAAAAAGTTGGTGTGCATGTCTAGCATTTGAAATTTAAATTTTTATCAATTTTTGAACTAAATCTGTTAGAGTTGAACATTAGTCAATCTATACTTTCACATGAAAGTTAATATAATGGCTTAATGAAATTAAATACGTCATATTATGATTACAACTGTTGATCTACATTAAATGTCAGTATCAATTGGTGGGAAAAAGTCGTCTAAAATACATATTCGCACAATGAATTAAGTAAAAACGCTTGATTTATGTAAAAAAAATTTATATTTGTAATTATTGCTTCTCAATCTCTCCCAAATCATTCTTTTGTCTTACTAAGATCAATAATGTTTTGCAGGGAAGAGATAGAAAAAACTTTTATCACGGAGATGCGAGAACGTTTTGTGGAGACCACTTCTACAGGTTTTAAATCGTTTTTCGTTTGTACTCGGTACATCATCCAGAGTCAAAAGGAGGATTAAATTCAAATGCATAAAATGTCCGAGCTTTGTAGCTATGCACGTGACCATCTAATTTATTTGATATGGTATATGGTACTTCATTCTTAAGAGCAAAGGAAATTAAAATTTAGTCATTATAAACTTATGTTAAAATTAATTAAAGTGTTCATAATTAATGTGATAAGGCTGATATCTTTTTTTAATTAAAGGAAAACTTTTCCAAAAAAATTGGAAGTTGTTTTGAATAAACGATTTTTTCCCCTCCAAATAAGAATCTATGGTATCTATGAAAGAATTAATTCTTCTAACCGCCAAATTTATCTGTACAAGTTAAGAAAGCTGAAGCTGAATGTAATCAATATGTATATATGCGAATTTGTCAATGCAAATAGATTCCATGACATTTTTTGACTATCTATAAGCTCCATTTCAAAAACTGATTAAACTTTTTAATTAAAATTCAAAGATTACCTGCATCTGATGGATTGTAAAGATAATTTTACAGCTAATATGTTTCTAAACAGTGTATCTTCAACCTTCTGAGACTGCAAGTGCAGCTTAAAGCTCATTTGTTAATCTGAAAAAGAATAAAATGAATAGTATAAATGCCTAGTGGCTTTTGTACAAATTTCGACAATGAAGAAAGTCTTAGAAATTCATTCATATTATTATCATATATGTATATATCGTATACAGATTTGTTAATTTCTCTTGAAATGAAATATGATAGAACAAGGTAAAAGGCAGGTGAATTGTATTGTATCCTCATTCTTATTAGAAACAGCGAAATATATATATATATATATATATATATATATATATATATATATATATATAATAGCAAAATTAAAAAAAATTATTAATGTCCTTGTGAAAAGTATTAGCAACTTAATCTCGCTTCTCAAAGATTATCGTCTAAAAATAAGTTTGATGTAAGGTGTATTTTTGGCTACATATTTTCTCATCATCACTTATATTTATCTTTTAACCCACGCGCATCCATACATACTCTTAAACGATAGTACACATATACACACACTTGGTATCAATATTAAATATGGAAAATTCAAATTTTCACTTTTTGTTATAAATATTCTAATTCTTCACATAAAGCATTGTGGAAAAACTTTAATTTTTAATACCTGTGTGTGATGTAGCAATTTTATATCGTAATCTCTCCACGCTGATCTAGAAAAGCAAGTCAATTTTCCAGTTGGAACGAATATGATAACCAAATAACATGCTTTTCAACAATATGCTCTAGATCTGTATTTTCAGAAGAATTAGCATTAATGCAATTTTACAAAGGTATATAATTCAGTTTCCCATTCATAAAGAATAAAGTTTTTATATTTGGTACTTAAGAAATAAACTTTATTCTAGTAAGCAAAAAAAAAAAAAAAAAAAAAAAAATCAGATCCCCCCTCAAAAAATTGATAAAATAACAAGTTTGTTTCTTGAGCCGTTATCAACAGAGATTTTCATAATCCAATTGAAAAAAAAAGAAATGAAATATCCTGAATGATTTACTAGTGATCACTTTACTTTTATTTTAACGCATAGGTTCCATATGCAATATAATTAAGATCCTCAGCAAGGCGTAATATCATGTGGATATCATTCTTTTATTTAACAGCTTAAACAAGAATATCGCTCATATCAAAGAGAAACTTATTGAAAAAAACATTTGATGAAAAAGTGTTTAAAACTGCTTTAATTAACATGAAAGTGATGATGCATAACTAGAAAAAAAAAGTTCTGGATGGGTAAAAAAAGGAAGAGAAAAACCCCATTATCATCTGTTTCCTCAAGTGTCTCTATCCCTAATTACAGCTCTGGGAATGAAGAGAATTTTAAAATGAACTTTCTTTCTTAATTAGGTTTAGCATAACTTTAATAAAACAGAAAAGACTGCTATGCCAGGAAAACAGATTTTAATGGCAGGCTGTGTATTTACAATAAAAGCATAATTCTAAATATTTTGCAAGTAGTCCGATTTAACTACTTCTATTGGATTAATTAAAAATCTTCTAAATAGATATACATTCCAATTTAAAGTGTTTATAAATTATAGGGAAATTAAATTAGATCATGAAGTTTTTCAAATTTGTTTGGTAAAAACTATATTTAAAAAAAACTGTTAAATTGAATTAAAAGTATTGAATTTAAGAGATAAGCCTGAACAAAGATTTACTGAAATTTAAATTCTCGAAAAGATCAGCCATGCAAATAAAAGGAGGAACAAGTAATCCCACCATTGCGCCAATAAGGATCCAGTCCGTGTCAGACTGACTTAGCTATGCTTTATTGCTTTAACCGATAGAGTTTAATCTTTAAGTGTAAGGGGTATTTATTTAACATCTTGTACTTTGTTTGAGTTTTAATGGTAATTAATTCAGTGGTAGACAGCTCAATGAAAATCTACCTTTTTCTCAATAGAATTAAACTATTGTGCACGGAGCTTTGATGACTTCTTAGAATTCTTTTTTTTTTAATTCCTTGAATTATGGAGCTGATGAAGATTAAAAATTTCATGTTTAATTTGAAGTAACATGTTTAGTTGTGCTGTAATTTCAGCATTAGCTACTTCAATAAATATATTCCAGCTTGGTAAATAAAATTCCTGATTGTTCATCAACAAAAAACGTTTGATAGAAAACGAGAAGTGTTGCAAGCCTCCATTGAAACACTGAAAATTCTTCAGAAAATGAATTGTTATAAATTACAATACAACCAGTGATAATGGTCTCCCTAAAAGTTTCTCGCAACTCTACAATAAATGTCTTATTCACCCACCAACACAAGGAATAAAATGATGTACAATGTATGAAGCATAATATAGTAAATCTTTGGCGTACATCTAGCATTTTAACTGAAACTATCATGTGGATACAAATTGTAGAAGCCTTTTTTCTGAACGACCGGAACCAAGATTTCACACAGAACTATAATTATAGTAACAAGACTATACACCGAATTTTACTGATTTGCAGTATTACTTTTATATGTGCGCAAAACTGAAGGCAGATAGATGGTTGATATTTTAATTATGTACAAATTTTAATTATGTTATGTTGGATCTAACTCTTCACATTTTATATTCATCGATACCACTTGAACTCAAACAGCAATTATTATGAATGGATTTCGTTCCGGAATATTCTGGAATATGTATTCAGAATATTATAGAAATCTACAATATTGGTCTGAAATTCATACGCCAAATTTCATTCTTCTAGTTCAAAATTTTTTTTGGGCTATCATATCTACAGGTATAATTAAATGTCTACAGATAACTACTATCATCTACGATAGTAGTTATCTGTAGATATGATAGCCCATCTATATTATGGGCTATCATATCTACAGATAACTACCCCAAAATGCATTTTTCGGCCTCAGCAAGGTCTGAAATTTTTGATATTCATCAAAATCTCATGTTCGAATTTTTTTTTTTACTGTTCCAGTGAACTACATACAAGAACGTAAAGAAAGAAAAGGTTTGTACACAATGTCATATAATATTCAGCTTCTTAATGAAAAATTTGACCCAATGTTTGGGATGAGGGTATGTTTAAATGTGCCGACATTCTAGCCTTCAAATTACCATCGATTATCAATAATAAGTAAGAAAGAATGATATTTCCAACTCAAGAAAAAAAAATTACAGTCAAAATCTTAAGAATTTCGAAAGACACTTACAAATAAAAATATAAGAACTAAAATGTTGAGACATACATTTGCCCTATAAATAAGCAGAGCCAGTAAAATTGAAGCTACATAGGACAAATTAAAACAGGAACTGGCAGATACCCAGAAACAAGATAATCTAAAATAAAATTTATTTCAAATTAAAATTTTTGTACCAAAATTTAACATTAAAATTTCTATCAAATTCGAATGTTATTAAATATTGTTGTTGCAGCTTTTTATATTCCTTAGTATTCTCAGCATCTTATTAGTCTTAATATTATTTAACAGCGGAAAAATATTTTACAATATTTAGCTGCTACTGCACATAACAAGGTAAATACAAATCAGATATTTTGAGTAAAATGTTGTTGTCGCTGCTTATCTCCCTTGGATTGAACACCAATTCAAACCAAGTTTAAGATATCGAATTGCATGATTGTAAGCTAACTCCCCATCATTCACCAGCTATCTCACAGAGGAGCCAACACAGCCAATGATACGAGAGGAAGAAGCGTCGCCCGAGCAGTGGCAAGGAGTATACGTCTTTTGGCCTCTGATGAAGAAAAGACTTTTTATATGGCCAGACTGTAGCCTAGATAAGAGCGTTTGAACACTCCTAGAACTAGTGCACTCCTAGAACTAGCCTGGACATGTACCGGCATACCAGTCATGCTCTGGGGAATCCTCCATTTCGTTTAGTTCTTAGTTTAAACAAGGCCTGGATCTCTGCTGCCTGAAGTCTAGAAGAGGGGGGGAGTGATTAGGAATCTGGCTTCCTTCCTTGGCCAGAGCATCTTCACATGAGAAGGGATCAATTGTATGCTCACTAAACCGGTCCTTGCGAATGTAGTTAATTTGAAGATAATGCCTTGGCTCAGCTTGTCAATGTTAATGAATAATTATTCACGATTTCGAAAGAAAAAAAAAAGAAATTTACGAAAAATACAGTAGACATTATGAATAATATAGTGAGCAGATTACGTACAGAACAGATAATTTTCCAATCGTATTATGCCCCGAACATTTAAATTTTATTACCGAATTATAGCATTTACTTGTAATATTACATTATTTCAACAATTTTAAATAATTTGATATTTAACTTTGATTGTAGATTGAATTAAAGTATGGAATTTGCATTTCAATTATAGGATGATATCAAGCAACCATTTTACTATAGGTAATCAGAATTTCATAGTAGAACTGAAATTGCACCCACTAATTTTAACCGAAGAGAAAAATGATTGCAAGTGATTCTCCTTGCATTGTTTCACATCTCAATACATCGAGCTTTTTATGAATATATTCTCCTTGAAAATGTGATACCTCTCTTTCATTATGTGTTGACTATAGCAAATCCATGAGAAATATCTTATTAGATAGTATTTAACAATAAGAATATTGTTCTCATGAAAGTTCAACACATTCAGTGGAAGGGATAAAGGCTTCGATCCACAGTTCAAAATAAGGAATAATGTACTCTAAAAAATAAGGTTAAAAAATAAGCAGTAATGTATCCAAAATTTTAATAAAAAGTAACTTGTAACTTTCAATTTTGTATTTTCCATTTTAAGTCTATATTATGCCAGCTGTTAAGCACGTATAAATGAACAGTAAAATAAGTTTAATTGTTTTTTCAAGACTTTTACCTATTTTCTTTTAAGTAAGCTTGATAAATTTTAAGTAAGATTAATTGCATTCAGAAAGGGTTTTAAATTTAAATAATTAATATTTAGAATTTTTTATTTAAAAAATAGTTTTTATATAAAAAATATAATACTGTAGAGTTCAACAAAATTTCATATTCCAGTGATTAAGTTAATAATTACAAAATTTATCTTGTAATGTGTACATTTTTATTACTGGACCTCTTTTCCTGTAATAAATTTTAAAACGCACGGTAAAATGCATGAAAACGTTAATACAGTACTTACCTCTACTAAAATGTCAGAAAATTTCAAATAAGAATGATATAAAAAGAATGTTTCCATGAGTTAATATCGTGATGAGAAATGAATAACTTCAAATCACCTGTTTCTAGATCCACCACTTTAGAATGAATTGGGTGACTATTAAAAATTAATCAAAATCCATAATTTATTTTCGGCTATTTATTTTTTACAAATAAATTATGGGTACAACAGTAAAACGACAGAATATGGCTCTGCTTCAATTTAGTATAGCAATATAGAACAGAATGTTTACGCTTGGAAAAGCAGTGAAACTGCAAAGAATCGGGATTCAGGGTAAAGTGTTCTTCTGTGGTTTAACAGCACTGTCATGAAAGTCAATATGAAATAAAATAAAATAAAATAAAAATTGATTCAATTGTTGTTTTCTACTGAAAACTGATTCTTTTGGATCAATTTTATAGAATTTCGCCATGCTTTTTTTGGGTCATTGGCAATGAAATATGTGGTGAGTGATTTTATCGGCAATGTTATTTCTGAGACAGTTGTTCTAAAGAAAAGAATATGTCATTCTGTTATCTTTAAAAACAATTCTTGTTGTCTTCTAAAGAATTTCGAAGTAATATATTTCGCCCTTGTTATCAAACGATGGAATTGTTCTGGAATGATAACCTTTATGTGACTTACAACTTATGATAGTGAGGAAAAGAAATTTATATCTGTTGGAGTGATTGTAATATATTTCATATGTCTGAACTTTTGATGTACAGCAACTTTATCAAAATCAGATCCACTTCTTGTTGCTTTTTTTTTAATTTTTAAAATATATATTTTAATTCAGTATATTGCAATTTTTTTTTGTAGTAATTAAAATGAATTTTTATAGAAATGTTTTTTTTTCCATAATTCTTTTCAATATCACTAAAAATACATCTCTTAAAAACTTTAAAGAGATCTACCACTTGATTTGATAACCACTGTTGTTGGACATTGAGATTTGAGTTGGATTTTGAGACAACGCCAATGTGAATACAATATGCAATAATTTCAATATTTTCAATAATTCCACAAAAAGGAAAGTACTGATTGCACATTTTTTACAAAGTATAGCCAGTATTAGGGAGAAAATCGAAGTAGTTTTGATTAGATAATATATTTTTAAAAATTCATAAAAAATTAAAAATTCCCCTAATGATATGATACAAATAATAAAAAATGCGAAATTTTTCCTTCGGACAATTAGCTCTGAATGTTCATGCATCCAATTCTTTACAGGTGTTCTTTAAAATTACAAAAGATTGAAGCTCATAGTTTTTTTTATCTCTCTGTTAATAACTAATATTGGGTGTTGCTCCAGTCGGATTTTATCCCTAGTGTTTATGGATACCAGGAAAGAAGAAGAAACCACTTTTTAAGAGTCACTTTTAAACTTCATTTTTAAAACGTAAACAATTTCGTCTAAATTATTAAATCGGATTATTAATTTGTGTGTCATTTAAACTGAAAATGAGAGATTTTTTTTTTAAATATATTACCGACGACAAATTTTCTTAATATAGCTTATAACTCAGGCATCAAAATCGTTACAATAAAAAAAAGCAATAAGGCGATCCGATAAAGAATGATATTCTATCACTTTTAAGCCAAAATATTGAATATAAAGGGTTGATAAATAAAAGAAAGCACAAAAGTAAAAACAAATGGCATCTTGCTATGCACTACCAAGTTACAATTTTAAAACTAATAAAAATTAAGGAATAACTGTATAATAAATATAATTACATACAAATATCAGTTATTGCAAGCATAATCAATTCGGTTCAAAACATAAACACTAACTTTAGCTGGTTAGTGCCCTTTAGCTCTAAATGGTCATGCATCCAATTCTTTAGAGGTGTTCCTTAAAATTACAAAAGATTGAAGCTCATAGTTGGTTTTTTTATCTATCTGTTAATAACTAATATTGGGTGTTGCTCCAGTCGGATTTTATCCCTAGTGTTTATGGACACCAGGAAAGAAAAAGAAACCACTTCTTAAGAGTCACTTTTAAATTTCATTTTGAAAACGATAAACCATTTCGTTTAAACCATCAACAGGAAATGCCTTAGAATTTTTTTGGATTTTACGAAAATTGGAAAGCGTGATAGAAAAGCAATAGAGAGCACAGCTCATTGTATCAAAGGACTGAAAATGTTTAAAGTTAATACTAACATATTACATCAGTTTTAATTATATGTTATTGCTCATATTATTCTTTCGACCTTCGTATTTTTGTACAAAGATCCATTGCCATCTAGACACCTTCCTTTCAATATCTGAGCGGTGACAGCTGTTGTTATTATAATGATGTAAAATACAGTAAAATAATTATTTCCTACATGTTGGATCCAATTATATTACTACTTAGCATTAAAATACAGATTTGGAATTTTTTTCAAGATTATAGTTCAGTTAGATGAGACAAAAGTCAGTTACCAAGTCTCCAAACAATATCAATGTAATATGAACGAAAACACTCCACACTTTAAAATTAAAAGATACCTGAAGAAATGCACACCAGTATGGCCACAAAACGTGAAGGAACAGTAGGTATTTATCGTTTTAAGTCTTTCCATCGAAGCTGCAGCACGTTTATAGCAAATTTTAACGCAAGTAGAAACAATCCTTTAATGTTTAATTTTACTATTATTAACATCAGTTTCAACAGCACATCATAAGAGAGACTGAATTTAAATTTAAGGCCTAGAATACAAAATAAATCAAATTAATTAGAGAATTCGTGTTTTCATAATGCTGAATATTCTTCAGAAGCATAATTTAGTAGAAAAAACAAGATAGAAAACAGAGATATTTAATATATTGATATCTGAAAAATCTAAAGATTTCGATAAAAATCGATATCTGTCCTTTTTTCAGAATGACGAAAATTATAATCAGTAAATGTTTTGTTATTAATGATACCTATGTGATACTTTATGAGATTATATGCAACACCACAGATCATCAAAATTCAGAATAAACATCATTGCAAGAAGGTTCTTTGTATTATTAAACTAATGAATATCTCTCGTATTGTTCTGAATATTTTCGACAATATATTTTCTCTGAAAACACCAAAATGATAAAAGAGAGATTTTAAATATTAATTACCAAACAAAAGATAATAATTAAATATCATTGGCCAATATACTGGCACATTTTTTTATGCCACTATCATCTTCATCAAAGGTCAACACACGCGTGCTTTTGTAAAACTTTCCTAAATTTCCCTCTGTTTTCTGTTGTTTCGTTGTCATGTAGGATCTGAACATCAGAAATTAAGATCTTTCTGATGTTTTAAAGCTTTTTAAATATAAGATTTTCAGTGTAATATCTCATGATCTAGAATATATCCCTAGTGATGTTATATATATCCCTAGTTCCCAATTTGTTAAAAATATGTTAGCATTTTTAACAAATTGTCTATGGATATCATTCATGTAAACTCTTCGCTGGCTATTATAAAATGTATATTGATAAAGGAAAATATTTACTAAAGATTTTGAGATGTTAAAAGAGGAATGGGCAGATTCATATGAGTAGAAGTGAGGTTATACAATTTTCCCTGTGCCAGAGCAAGAATTCCATGTGCCGTCAGCAAACAGTATTTGATGATCTCCATTTGAATACCAGCAATATATAATGAAAAGAATATTGGGCTTAAAACTACTCCTTCGGAGAGTATGTTTTAGATGAAAGGAGTCGGAAAATGAGCCTTTGTATTTTATGGATCTGTTCCGAAGAAAAACCGAAATCCAATGTAGGGACCTTCTTTTAATACCAAATGTATCAAAAAGTTATGCTATTAATTTTTGTCTCCAAACTCTATCAAAAGCTCTAAACATATCCGAGGAAGAGCAACAAAGTATTTGTTTGACATTAGATCCTGCAAATATCTAAAACTTAGACAAAAAACAAAAACATATCAGAATTAGATTGATAGCTCTATGATTTGTTTTGAAACTATATTTCTCCTTAAGAAATGAATAATTTGAAAACAAATAGTTTAACCTGACTCTGATAAATAACTAGATAAGTTTGCGAATAAATGATATCAGCGCGATGGGCCTGTAGTATTTCAGAGCGCGTATTTTCCAGTTTTCTGTATGGGAATGATAAAAGCCTTTTTCCACTTCCGAGGTAAACAATCCAGGTTACACGAAAGGATAAAAAGACCCAATATTCTCTATTTTCAAAGAAAATTGAGATGATTTATTATGTAGTTAAGTACAGACTCAAGTCTGGGCTCGGAGGTATTTTTATGTCCATAGCTTTTAAAGCAACTCTCGTTTCTTGTAATGAAAATTTAGAATTGCTTGTAATTTAAAATCTGCAATACCAAACTGTTAGATCTATTTTTTATGACAATATCATCTTTTTCAAAAGTCAATACACTTTCTCAATAGACTTTCTGGAATAGGACCTATATAGGTTAATAGGCGTTCTTAATACTCTTCCAAGACGTTAGTAACTGTTTTATTATCATGAGAGATCTGAACATTAGAGTCAAGGGGGTACTGCAATATTCAGTTTGCTGCAGTTCTTTGTTGAAGGACTGAGCATAATTTTGAATTTGGAGCACTATCATCTATGCTGCTGTATCTATTTTTCCAGACTTCCCTTATGTGAATTAGATAAACTTACCTGAATTACGCATTTAGTTTGTTCAGCTCATTTATGGCAGGGGAGTTAAAAATAGTAAACACTTGAAGCAATACATTTTTTCTTTTTTGTAATTACACAGGGTAATCAGTTGGAGAGCTGTTGTTACGAATAATAAGAACATTGTTATCATCAATATCAAGCAGCTTGTTTTCCATGTTGTTGCTTGTAGAACAGCAATCGCAAAACATCTGCTTTATATTGGGTTCTTAAAGTGATTTTCAATCTATTGACAATTCAGAGATGAGCGACTTTAGTGAGGGATAGAGTTAATAATAAAAAAGCGAAGTCTAATTCTTTTTCTAAAAGTATCACACTTAATGTTACCGCCAAAAGTATTCATTGAGAACAGAACAACAATACAGGTTGTTGACAGACACGCAAGACTATATCCATAATCTCCCCTTGTGTTGCTTATGGCACTTGTCATAGAAATGCCCACTGACAAAGTTAGTCATTTTAAGGCGAATTTTAGCGTTTCTTGTTTTAGTTGCGCCATCTAGGGCAAAGAGTACGTTTTAACTACTCGTACTTCACAGCCCTTTTCATGAGGCGGACTTCATTCATGCATTTCATTCACAGATCGTAATTTAGACCTGAGACAAAGAACGATTACCTCTGTTCCAGTACCCCCGATGGTATCGTCTCGACTTGGAGGACTTTGTGGTTACAACAAATTTATACGTAAACCAGTCGCCATGTACACAGAAAGTGCTCGGCAGTGGGATTCGAGCTCACAACTCAAGGGATTCGAATTCAAAGCCTTACCAACCAGGCTAATCTTGGCCTCTAATCTCTACAACAAAATGAACCACTTTCAACTTGAGTCAAAGTTTGTTTAAGCAATGTCTAAAAAATAATAAGCGAGTTTCGATAAGCATAAACATCGATAAACTGAAGTTAACGTAATTTTTTTTAATTGTAAATAGATATATTTGGTGTTCACTTTGTTGCTGCAGGTATGCCTTTCGTTTCTTCGAAAAGAATAACAACATTTCTGTTATTATTTTCGATATTAACTGATAGATTTTTTTCATCTAGCACCAGGTCTTTCTAAAGTCCTTCATTTTCAAATTAATCTTAGAAAGTAGACAGTATTATTCATTCTAATTATTTTCCAAACTTAAAGAAATAACCTAAGAAGTCTCTTTATTTTTATATCAACTCCTTCTACGTTGAAATAGCCGGTGCAGATTTAAAGTTTTAATCTTAAAATAAAAGAATTATGGTTAAAAGATCACCTCATTAAACAAATCTGCTTTATAATCTGGAATGTATTAAACAGTGCTAAAAAAATCTAGCTCTTTCATTCTTAGGTGCTATAGAAAGTTAATAGATTACTGTTGATCATCTAATCAAGATTTAATATCAAGTTATTTGCTCGTAAATGTGTTGAAGGCAATGTTAATCTCACAGAAAAAACAAAACAGAGTTTGAATCCAAATATTTCATGCTATTGTTTATTTTAACATCTATGCCAAATGAGCAGTCGTTTTTTTTTTCTTTGTAGATCTCTGGAAAAGGATGATGCCAGATAATTCAAAGTTAGTTTTCCTTTTAAGTCAAGATGATCTTATGCAAATGAGATTTTGAAGTCAGAGGTGTCCATCGTTTAACTCGAATTTTCCAGTTCTTATTTTGTAGTTCTGCTTCAACAATATGTAATGCTTCTTGACGATAGTTTCTGTTAGCTATATGCTTATCGTTTCCTGAAACGGTTTTGTATTTTCGTGTGAGGACCCGAAAAATAATTGAGTTCTTTGTTGCATGGTTTTTACGGTAAATCAGATTTATTGTATTGGTTTACAAAATTTTAATTTATAACATTTAGGACATTAAAGTGCAAAGCTTTAATACTAGTTGTGTGGGCTGCCATTCTGCTATGGTATGCATCTATATATATATTTTAGTAATTCAAGGTCATTTGAGAAAGTTATTTACAATGGGGTAAGTATTATACTTAATATTTTTGAAAATGTGAATTTTTAATGGGATTTGTATGCATTGAAAACTGAATACCATTGTCCTTAAAGGCTTATTTATATTGGAATTTATTAAGAAAACTCTGAACATTTAGTTTCATACTATTTTTCTTAAAAATGAGGAAATGTTACTTTTATTTTTCTTAAAAATGAAGTATTTTATTTCTATTTATTGCAGGAAACTAATGTAATTGATATAACTATTTAGAAATTATATATAATATTTGTAAAAACCATTTATATTAAAGTTTTATTTCAAGAACTGAAAGATAATAAGTCCTTTGCTTTCCTATTCCTAAGAAAATTCTATCTTACACTGAATTATTTTTAAAATATTTAATACAATGGATTTTATTCTCAGACATGAGGATAGTGTAAATTCTCAGACATCAAAAGAAATATGTAACTGGAACTTCTTGGTCTTGATTATTTTAAGATTAAAACTTTAAATCTTGGTGGTTTAGGCCTCAATGTAGATTTCAAAAGAATTGAATGACATATTTCGCATTTCGTAATATAATGTATTTAAATGAAAAATGTATGTTTCAAGTAATGAAATATTTTTAAGTTCACAGAAAAATGTCAAGTTATAGTTTCAGAATATGTAACACTGAATAATAATTCAGTATTTAAGAATATTTAAGCAACTTTCTAAGCAAAACTATCTTTACATTTCAGATCGTCTATTTTCTTTAAAATACTTTTTAAATGAAAATATTTGTGGAAATTTTAGATGCTTATATGAAAGGCATCCAAGTGCCTGAGACATCAAATCAAACTCGGTCTTTCTTCTTAGTATCTTAATTGTTTAATTTTCTCTAATAGCTAATTATATGACATCTTCCGATTTGGTGATGTCCTATTTTCTGAACTAAGAAACTAAAAGAATTTTGGTGTTTTGTGTATTATACATTACTTTAGAATCCAACTATAACGTCACTGAATGTTTTGACTGGAGCTTGCACATTCAAATGATAATTCAATGCTGGGTGAAGCGGGTACATTGGTAAACTCATGAAATATATTTAATCCCCCCCCCTGAAATTTTTCAACGGATATGTAAAGCAAAAGTTTGAATGGCATCAGCGTAAAAATGTCTGCTTTTTTTTAATCCGACAATTAAATTTATTGCATTCGAAGAATGCGCATAGTATATTCACATGTGAAACTCGTAAATTTCCTATTTTAAACAATGCATTACTGAATGCAATCGATGCTGCGTAATTGATGCAAGTAATGAAATGAAGCTGTAACACAATTCACGGTATTAGTACAAGTGTACTCGGAATTATTATTGAAAAAAAAATCAGCTTTCGATATTCAATACATTTCTGAATATTACGTTTATAACCGAATACAAACTTGATATAGCATATCATGAAATTTACAAAACGTTTAAGTTTCCATATCAAGCATTTTCATGCAATCGCAACTTAAATCTCATCGAAAATTTTCGCAACTTTTTCTTTGGAGTTTTGTTCCTGCCTTTGTCTCAATAAAAGTATCAAAACATCAGTTAATATATGACGTTCAACGTCGAAATTACAATTTCTTCTTAACTTGGTCTGACACAATTAAGAGAGACTGCGAGTCTAAGTAACTGAATATCTCCTTTTATCAGTTTAGTTTTAAATTGGTTTCGTATCGAATGCAGTAAATGAATTTAAAACTCTTTGTAATTCGTTGACTTCCCAATGAGCAGATAGGTTTGCTACTAACATGGACCCTCTCTCCCTTATTACTTTGACGAAGTTCTCGGCTATCGCCTTGGTTAGTCTAATTGTGAAACCTAACATACAATAAATATCTGCAAATTGCTTTGAAAGCTTTCTGTAGATATATTTGATTTTACAAAATTCGGAAACTTCTCGTTCTCTAAACAGTGGTCATTTTCATGTGCTTCTTCGCATGTTTTGTTAAAAGGAGATAAAAGAAAACTGCAAAGACAAACTCTTTGGTTGGGTTTCAACGTCTATTGTGCGTCTAAGAACTTAAAAACTAATAAAATTTCACATAAAACTGCATATTTCTTAGAATAGACTAAATTCTAATTTATAGTCGTATCGCAATGAATAATCTGGAAACTTCGACAAGTTTTAACCAAGATGTAGCTAATTAAGATAGATAAAGCTTAGCCCAAACTTATTTGTTAACGTCTATTCAATGAAAACATGCGAACATTAAGAGGATGCATCATTTAAAAATTGTGACAATTGTTTAATCAAAATGTACTCGATAGATTATTTTATTGAATTTCTTAAGGAAAACAAACTTCGCGCAATTAAATGTTACTGTAGAGTTTATATTTATAGAGAATCCAACAGTTAAATATAAGGTCTAGAATTATTAAATCTTTGTACTGGCATTTTTAAACAAACCAATTCTAAAAACAAGGCTTTTAGAAACTCAAAAAATATATTAAAAGCTCGTATTTGAAATCCGCAAGTTCTGATGAAAGTATGGTACAAAATAACTTTCAGTTTAAATAGTTGGATTAGATACAATTACAAAGTCAGTTTTACTTCTGGAATGACTTGCTTCGAACTTGTATTTAATTATTCTGGGACTTCTAAAGAATTTGATAATCTGAAGAAATTGATTTTCTTACAAAATGAATGTACTTTAATGAATGTTCAGAATATCTTCATTTCCAACCTTAAAGAAGAGTTTAAAATGCAATTCAGCACTTATTTTCAATAGAGGCTTTTCGCAAATGAAAAATTTGCATCGGATTTACTAGTTCTTAATCCAAGTTAGTTTAGCGGTGACATTATTAAGCAATTCCATTCAGGTTACATTAAACCGAAATTATAAATCGATTGTAATAAATTGAAGGAATCGGTGCAATTATTACCTTCTATATATAACAAAATTAAAAACATTTTGAGTTTTAAATTTGAACATGTCTGTTTTGTAGGTAAGTGGACATTCAATTAAAAAACGAGGTTTTTGAAATTGGTGAAGCCTGTGAAAATTGAAAACGGGAAATAAACTTGTGAAAATTTTGATTAAACCACGAATATGTCGTCTAAACAGCTGATATAATTTTAAACGTGTTAAGGAATGACAACCGAAGGATTAAATTATATTTACTTTTCTCGGACCCACTTTTCTTGCAGTAAATGTTGGGATATTTTAACGATATTAAACTAATTTCAAATACTTATTTAGTTTTGAAATCGAATCGAGTTATCTTAATTCCATGAGAATTTTACCAATTTTGTGCAGGTATTTTAACATTTTCGTCTTTACAAAAAGTTTTAATGTTACGAGTTGTTTGATTTTAATAACCGCGACTTTTAATTAGCTCGTTTATGATCTTATTTCTTGAATTTGATTTTTCGGTGAATTTTAATTTGAAATATTACTGTTCTTAAAATCTTTACTACATTAAAATTACGAACATTAAATTTTTGGTGGAACTTAACCTAAAGATTTTTTCCTAAATAGTTGCATCTAAGTTTTTAATGTTTTCTGTGAAAATGAATTATTTTAATCTACGATTATCAATTTTTCTTCAAGAATTTGTTTTATGGTACACTTTGTATCATATTTCTGCTCTATCTTCAAAATTAATTTAAGTAATTAATATTTTCCTTTTTCTAATTACAGGATTAATTCCATTTCTGAAGAAATTTTATGAAGTAAACAAGTTGAAATTTATGCCCGACTTCTGTTATAATTACGCTATTTAATGTATGCTGTGACACCATGGAGAAAATGTTATGAAGCTGAAAGTACCTGCTAATGGACAATCGATATTCCATAATATTTTTCCCATTAATTTATTGAAGAAAGCAGGACAAACCTTAGCCAGTATTTCCTTGATTAAGTTGTCAAATTAAAGTTGCTACCAAGGTCGGGAGGTAACTCTTTCTTATTCGATTGGAATGTAAAAACATTGAATCATCATAAATTTTAAACATTTATTAACATTCTAAAAATAGATTATATTAGTTTTCAAAATGGCTAACAAAGTGTTGAAATTTCAGATGAAAAAATGCTTATAAAATTAAAAATGAATTCTATTGCAATTGGAAGAAATGGTATTCTTGTTTCTTTACAGGGATATGATATGTTCCAGAACAAATTTAATAATTTAAATTAAGTTGAATGTTGGTTTTAAAATTTAAATAACTTTATTAAATTAATGTAATAAATTTCTTACGTAATCCTACGTTTTTATAAGCAGTTTATAAATTCCACTTCAAACCACTCGTCCCGATTAGTGAGATTTTATCGTCATAAAACAAATTTGTAATTATGTAAAAAATATCTGAATTCCCGTCGCGAAATATTTCAAGTTATTGCCATGTCCATATGTCGGCAAAACTAAAATTATCTTTTTAATCCTTTATTCTGTTGTAAAAATCAAATTTTGATGCATGCATCATTTAAGATACTACTTAAGATCTAACTTTTTACATTTGAAATTTCAGGAATAAAGAATCCAAAATTTACCCAAACACATGAATTATTTAAATTCCTCTTTAAATCCTATTTTATTAATAAGTAGTTAATATAGATATCCATGTATAAAACTCTGATAATCGGCTCTTTTTTACGATATGACAATCATTACGCGATCTGTAAATTGCTTTTCCCAGCTCAAACTCATTAATTGGACAGTTTTTAAGTTTAGCTTAAAATTCTCAATTATATTCATAGAATATTTTTGAAACGCAATTCGCTTTTTGGTAGTATATAAATGAGGGGGGGGGGGAATATTTTCAAAGTTGGCAATTTTGCAAGATCAATGACTAGATGGTGATCTCGAGTCTAATAAAACTAGTCGAAGTAACTAAATCAATCGTACATTTGCACAACCGAAAAAAGAGTTGGAAATTCCAATTAAAGAATGTCAAGAATGCCGTATTTTTCGAACATTTAGAAAATGCAATTTAGATTTTTTGAAGTAGTAGTTCGGGCAATTTTTGATGTCTATTTAAGGGAGAAAAATCGAATTATGTGCTGTCACCATAGTGCCAATTTGTATGAACACAGAAGATATTAAATGTTAGGAGAGATTCGTAGACAAATCTATTCGATTAGTACTATTTTTATGGAGGTGGAAAAAATCTTTTTCCAAGTTATTTTTAATTAATTTAAGTTTAATTTTTCAACTAAAATCCACAAAATATTTTATTTAAAAAATTGCATCTCAAGGAATGAAAAATTGAATGAACTTTGCATTCCCATTCACCATCGATATTTTTAAAAAACGGTATAGGTTTCTTTTATTACCTAGATGTTTCCTTTTATATTTGTATAGATTACAATTGTGTGTTATAATGCAGCATTAATTAAGCATACAAATTGAAGGAATAAAATTCAAATATATTTGTAATACTTACTGGAAAAATCTTTTTCCGAGTTATTTTTAAAGTTTAATTTTTCAATTAAAATCCTCAAAGTATTTTATTTAAAAAAATTACATCACAAGGAATGAAACATTGAAAGAATTTTGCATTCCCTTTGACCCTCACGATATTTTTTACAAAAACCGTATAGGTTTCTTTTATTACCTAGATGTTTCAATTTATATTTGTATAGGTTACAATTGCGTGTTATAATGCAGCATTAAGCATAAAAATTGATGGAATAAAATTCAAATATATTTGTAATACGAGGTGCCCTCAAGTATTTTCTAAAGGAAAATATCTTAAGATTGTATCGTAATACTATTCGTTTCAGTATTCAAAGACGACCACTTTCCGAAGATTCTATTTCACTAAGGGGTGAGATGCGAAAGGTTGAACGCATTTTCGGTATCCTTCGTCATTCTTTGATTTTAGTCCTATTGCATAGTTTTTCGTTTAGGTTTTTTGATGTAAACGCGAGTAACTTGTCGTTTCTGACTGTATTTTAATTCAGCCTGCGAATAATCAGTTTACTTTATTGTTGAATGTAAACATTGTCTCCTTTCATCTTTCTTCTCCTCCCTATTTTGAAGAATTGAACCCATCCTAACGCATGCGCAAAGGCGCGGAGGGTCTTAGAATCCATTGGCAAACAATACCTAATGTTTTCTGTATATTGTCAAATTCTGACAAACATATTTATTTACCGTTCCGGGCCTGAAAGGGCAATTCTAATTCTAAATCTTGATTTTATTTTCAATAATTTCTGGATCTAGCATTCGATCGATTGCAATTCGATCTATTCAGTCTGGATTCGATTAAAAAGAATTATTATCTCTTGATAAAACAGGTTATTCTTTTAATAGACATTAATTGCTGGCCATTAAATCATTTTCGGGTAAATTTTGGAAAAATTGGTATTTCACTAAAATTCTAATGCATCGATTGAGCTTCATTTCATCAATGGATGAATTACAATAAGAATTGTTTATCAAATTGTATTCCTTTCAAGTGAAGTACAGATAAAAATTAAGTGAATTATTTTGTAAATTGTAAAACAGATTTACAACTTTCAAGAATTAATTTTAAGGAGCTGATTGCATAATCCCCTCACCAATTATAGTTACATATTCAAAAATTTAGGATTCGAAGTTACTAAATCTTCATGTTTTTGTAATCATATTACGAAAATGGAGGAAATTGCTTTTACTTTTATTAGATGAAAATACCAACCATTTTGGAAAGGTTGATATTGACGGAATGACAAACTAATGAATAAGCATTCTTGATTATTAAGTGGACAATTAAATATTTAAAGATGAATCAAATGATTTCTTGATGAGGAATATTAATTTTTTAAACGATTTAGGTAATAGCAAAAATGCTTGTAAATATGTTTCTTATAAATATCGGTATAAATTACTCGCAATTGAAATGACTTTGTATATAGTAACTAACCATCAAGTATTAAGATTCTTTGAAATGATCATATCTCACCATCAATCGATTAGGGATATATTGCGCCTGAAATCAATTACATTCAACTTTTTACTTTTCAAAATCTTAAAAAAATATTATATTTTAATTATATAAAAAAATATATTTTTATTTATATTTAATATAAAATTATATTTTATATTATATTATTTAATTATATAATATATATTTCGAATGATATCTATTGGGGCTATATCTTCAAATTTTGTTTGGATAATGCTTCATTACAATTAATCTATTACAGAAAGTTACTTTTAAATCTGAAGTAGATTGATTTCAATGCCGAAAAATTTTAATAAGTTTGAATGGCAATGGAATTGAAATCGTGTGAAACTGCCCCTACGAGAGGCAAAACTTGAATTTCGGTTTGCAATTAATCAAAATACTGGTAACTCGAAGAGAAATTTGTGCTATTTTAAATAGAAATAAACTTCGGTTATGATCATTCTCTTGGATATTATGCAGTAGATTGATAGATCTTCATATTGATAGTGTTCCAACATCTCTATATCCATATTGCTAGGCAATGAATACAGTGAAAACTTAAAGTAAATTGTGGTAATGGGAAGTTCCAAGGGGGCAATGGAATTGAAGCCAACTATTGGAGGTTGTTTTCAAGGGATAACGCATTTGCTGTGCTGGTGGTAATATAGACCAGAAGTATCAAATCGAAAATATTTGTTTTATTTACTGGTGGCGATGGTGTATAAAACTTTTCGCAATGGTAATGCTGAGAAATGTATTAAAAATAGCGCAATAGAGTTTAGTACAATAGTAATGAATGCGAAATTTTGTGCAGTGGTGGTCGTAAACGATGCTTGAAGTGTAGTGAATGTTGAAGTGTTATGCATTGCTGATGTGACATGCGTCAAGTGCAGAGTGTATATGTTGTGAAGAATTGGTGTGCAATGGTGATGGGCTTTAATGAATGTGGGAATGAAAATTTTGTGCAGTGTGTAATTTTTGTGCAGCAGTGATTGGCAATGCGTGAAGGACAGAGTAGAAATTTTGCGCAATGAGTAAAGTGCGATGTTTTTGACGAAATGGGGGTTGTTTAATGAGTGTGATGGAATGCAGCTTCTGCGCAGTGGTAATGGTTTTTAATGCTTAAGATGGAGTGGAAATTTTATGCAATGGTAGTGGCGGTGAATGCGTAAATGCGTAGAAGAATGTAGTAGCAGTGGGCAATGCGTGAAGGGGGAAGAGTGTGGAAGGTTTGTGCAGTAGTAATGGGCAATGCGTGAAGGGGGAAGAGTGTGGAAGGTTTGTGCAGTAGTAATGGGCAATGCGTGAAGGGGGGAAGAGTGGAAGGTTTGTGCAGTAGTAATGGGCAATGCGTGAAGGGGGAAAGAGTGTGGAAGGTTTGTGCAGTAGTAATGGGCAATGCGTGAAGGGGGAAAGAGTGTGGAAGGTTTGTGCAATAGTAATGGGCAATGCGTGAAGGGGGAAAGAGTGTGGAAGGTTTGTGCAATAGTAATGGGCAATGCGTGAAGGGGGAAAGAGTGTGGAAGGTTTGTGCAGTGATATTGGGCATTGTGTGAAGCGCAGTGAGTGTGGAAGGTTTGTGCAGTGATATTGGGCATTGTGTGAAGCGCAGTGAGTGTGGAAGGTTTGTGCAGTGATATTGGGCATTGTGTGAAGCGCAGTGAGTGTGGAAGGTTTGTGCAGTGATATTGGGCATTGTGTGAAGCGCAGTGAGTGTGGAAGGTTTGTGCAGTGATATTGGGCATTGTGTGAAGCGCAGTGAGTGTGGAAGGTTTGTGCAGTGATATTGGGCAATGAATAAAATGCAGCCAGTTTGGAATGTTTTTGTGCTGGTGCGGGTAATGAGTGAAATGCAGCCAGTTTGGAATATTTGGTTGTTGTTTTTTGTGCTGGTGTGGGAAATGAGTGAAATGCAGCCAGTTTGGAATATTTGGTTGTTGTTTTTTGTGCTGGTGTGGGAAATGAGTGAAATGCAGCCAGTTTTGAATATTTGGTTGTTTTTTTGTGCTGGTGTGGGAAATGAGTGAAATGCAGCTAGTTTGGAATATTTGGGTTTTTTGTGCTGGTGTGGGAAATGAGTGAAATGCAGAGCGAGTTTAGGAATTTGAGACTGTGCCTATGTAGTGTAATGTTCACGTCATGAATTCTTTACTTTTAAATTTATTGTTTAAGTCATACTAACTTTAGTTTGAATATTTGGGGACAGATGGCGTAATTTTTAGTCTGCTTCTGTTAAGTCCAGTTGAAAGTTTCCTATTTTGTCGGCTTTGATAATGTTTTTATCTGGTTTTGTTTCTAGATTAAATTTGATTCTTTTTTGAGATTAAATTAAATCTAATTCGAAAAACGCGGCTGTTTCTAATGAGACTTCTTAATTAAAAACTCTTCAAAATTGTTTTGCTGTTTGTAATCATCACCCATTTTATATTCTTATACTGTTTAAATATTTAATTCATTTCTATTTACAAAAGTCCTATGGTATTTGGGGGGGGGGGGTTCAAAGTCTGTTATAGCATGGATATTAAAATTTTCCAATCTTTAAATTATAGCCTGCCTACCTAAAATTTGTATCTTAATTTGTCACTGTATCTCAAATATTAATTAGGTTCCTGAAAAATGTTCTTATGAAAAAAAATTTTGATAAACACACTTTATTTGCAGAACGATTTAATAAGAAATTATGTTTCCTCGAAACGAAAGAAAATTGGTAAATGCGTATACTCTATTTTGAAATGTGCAAACCACTTTCTGCGTTGTATTAGTATTTTGTTCACTCTTTATTCCGTTTCTACAATATTAGCATATTACAAGTTACGAACTAAGAGGAATTTGTTAAATACTTTGTTCACTTTTCATTTTTATATATTTTTTATTCGTATCTTTAGTGCTCTCTATTTACTTTTCCCTTAGAGATGACGGAACAAATTAACTAAAGATTTGAACAAACGGCCTATTTTTTTTTATTAGCGCTAAATTAGTTGCTTGTTTATAGTAATATATACGCTCAAATTAGTATTTGTATTTTCCATATTGTAACATTCTATTGTGCGTACCAAATTATGTATACTGCATAGAATAGAATAGTATAATATAGTGCTTAGATTCGTATGGTATAGTCAAGGGCCCATTTGAATTGTATACTAAAGTGCTTAGAATTATATGGTACAGTTTACATAAATAGTCAGTTAAATCGACTTTCTGGTGAGTGAAAAGTCAGCATGTCATTTTTTGAAATTGTTCTCAAAACATTTTATCGACAATTGGAATCGACAAAACATAATCCACACTCTTGATAACTAATTAGGCGAAAGTGCATCGCACCTATGTTACTCTGTCGGTTATAGAGAAATTCTAATTCTTCGTGACGCAGGAAACATGACAAACGACTCCGTCGCAAAGTCTAGCTATGCAATCAATATTTTAAATCTATTTCTTGAATTTTATCTGATCTGTTTTTCAAACGGTAAAAATATCATGGTCAATGTTTATCTCGTCTACAGTTGAATCGAAAAGTGTAAATTGGTTAGTGACTTATTACCTTCATCTGTTAATTTATTGAAGTTCAAATGATTAATTGGAATTTTCATGAAATCATATTTTTTCGAAATCCTATCAGAAATGATTTAATGTGTAATAAATGATTTCTGTAAAAGAATAATTTAATATTAAGTGATTGAATATTTTTCTTGATTAAATCCAGGCAGAATGGATCAAATCTCTATCCATTGGATATTAAATCCAGAAGTTGTCGCAAGTTTCCGTATGCAATTTTTTCATGCATTTTCTAGGAAATATTTTGCAGCTAGAGCAAAAATATTATATG